>NC_046658.1:85641438-85651271 GCF_010883055.1 Belonocnema kinseyi | reverse complement strand
ACGCCAATTAGCACAAATGGTAAGTTCCGACAGTGCCTACAAGTGTGCCTACTGGCCGCTAGATGGCAATACCGGTTTCATATGTATACACCTGGTAATTGTGAATAATATTGGTGAAGTTACAATTGTTTAAAAGGTTTAAATCGGCACAAACGTTTACAGCACGCAATGGGTAAACCAGAATTAATTTGCAATTTTTGCGGCTAAAAATTGATTGAAAATCGTAATTTAATAAAACACACGTTTTCACGCCACTATAGCTCAAACCGCTACTCATAAAAATCTAGCCAGAAATGCGACAAATGTTCGCCAACTTATCGCACATTGGGAGGCTTATAAAACATAAACGTTTAGAATACGGAGAAGTTGTACAACAATTCATACTAGTTAAGGCATTTTTTATGTAATTAATTAAAGGCTTGCCTTTCTCAAATTACTTTTGATGAAATTTATTGAATTTTACTCAATAATTACATTCTGAAATTTCGACTAGTTACATTTACCAGGCAGTCAAGGATAATTTCTAATAAATCTTTTAATTTTAATTTGAAATTTTGTTATTCCGTCAACAAAAGATTCTATGTTAAAAATGTTACAAGATTATGATTCTGATCCACGAGTATTGCAAAATTACGTTTGGCACCCCCCCCCCCATGATGTAATTTCGTTATACTTTTATTTTTATTTATTTAAGTTAATTATTTTTTAATTATTAAAGTTATTTATTTTTATTTAAGTTTCTCCTTGCGATAAATTTTTAGTTTCCAACTTCTTCAATTCCAAAGTGATATATTTGCGACTATTTTTTAGTCTCTCTATTACATTCTTTTATAATATAAATGTTGTCTGACCATAATATAGTCTTAACGTCAAGTCGTGGTCCTCGTGCATGATCCCAGTGCATGATCCTCCCATTGTGTTCTTTCTATATTTTTTTATACCAAAGTCCGAATCTTCTTTAGAAATAGGAAATATCTATATTGATAAAATTTGTCCTAAAAGTCATTGGGTAGCAGAATTCTTTAAATAAATTTACGTTATAATTTTTCAGATATACAGATCAAAAGTGAGTCAACGAAATCAACACAAAGAGAGGATGATGGGGCATCTTTTTTTACGGATATTTCTTCTGGCAATAAGTCTGATGCCAAGACTTTAATTGAATACGAAATCGATGAAACTCTTGAAATCAAGGAAGAGATCATCCAAGGTAATGCTGCAAATAAAATAACCTACATAAACCATAAAAAATTAGTCCAATGTAATTTTTTTTAAATTTTTAGATATGGAGACAATTACCAGCAACCAACATGATCCAGCATATGAGTCAAAGTTGTGTACTGTAGATGTAAGCAACAATGAGATTTTAGATGTCAAGTGCGAACCGTGGACCCCAGAGAAGCACGAAATTCCAGAATCAAAACAGGAAATTAAGTACTCATGCAAAAAGTGTGGGAAAACCTATTCCCAGAATAAACCTTTGAAAAGTCACCAAAAATTCGAATGCAGTATTAAGCCACAGTTCAAATGTGAATTATGTGACAAACAATTCAAACAGAAGCAACACATGAATGTCCATGTAGATCACGTGCATCAGAAATCAAACTCGAAGAAATCGGTATTAATCCATAAATGCGACAAATGTCCTCGAAGTTATACTCGGATACATGCCTTAAGTTTACCCAAACGTTTTAAACATGCAGAAACAATTCCACAGTTTATTTGTGATTTGTGCGGATACGAATCGAATACGAAAGGTATCTTGGTAAGACACATGACTGCATGCCACTCACAGTCATCGAAAACCAGACATAAATGCGACAAATGTATGCGTACATACAAATGGCTGACAGGCTTAACTCGGCACAAAATTTTAGTGCATGCAGTAGACAAGCCAGAATTTAATTGCGATTTTTGCGAATACAAGTCAAATGCGAAATATAACTTGGTAAGACACGTGACTTCATGCCACTCACAGGCATCGAAAAGCAGTTATAAATGCAAAGAATGTGCGCGAACTTACAATTGGCCTACTCATTTAGCTCGACACATACGTTTAGTGCATGCGACAGTAAAACCAAATTTTTTTTGCGATTTTTGCGGATATAAATTTAATAGAAAATGTACCTTGGTGAAGCACATGACTTCACGCCACTCACAGATATCAAAATCTATGTACACATGCGACAAATGCTCGCGAAGTTATCGCTCATTAGGTGGTTTCTACGAGCATATACGTTTAAAACACGCAGCAGTTGTACCGGAATTTACTTGTGATATTTGTTATTTTAAAACTAAACGTAAACGTCACTTATCAAAACATATGACCACAAAACATCTTAGTAAGTAATAATTGTTATGCGTTTGAAATTCTAATCCTTGGTACATTTCTCATACTAGTTGAAAAAATTATTTTATGTATTAAATTAAACGCTTAGATACCTTAAATTACTTTTTATAAAATTGACTACATAATATATAATTTCCCTTTCTGAAATTTCAAATCCGTTGATTTACTAGAGTTACAAGGATCATAAATATTAAATATTTTTTATTTAAATTTGAAGTTTTTCTTATTCTGTCTATACAAGATTCTATTTTATTAATGTTACAGAATAATCATTCTGGTCTAAAAATATTAATAGTCAGTAAAAATAAAAAATTAGAGAATATTAAAAATGAAGTTTCGCGACCATCCTTATAAAGTCCACCTTCACGGAATGGGCTTCCCCGCCACTGTACACGTTCTCGAGCGTGCACGAATTTCAGCAGCCCTTTCTCAATAGTGCCGCGCTGCAATTAATAAATCGTTCCAGAATAAAAGGGTAAATTCGTATAACTTTCACGCGGCATTATTGAGAAAGGCAGATCCGAACTTTAGGCAAGTAATGAAAAGCAAAGGAGTAGGGGTAGGGGTCGGCTCAGATTAAAATTAGCAGCACTATTGAGAGCGGCATTTTTGAGAGGTGGACTGTATAAAATAATTTGTTACCATACGTTTTGTTTATTTGGTTTAAATATGTAAATGAGATATTGTAGATTTATGACCATTTTCTTTTCGAGTTGCAAGTAAGTGTTCAGAATTGAATAAGGATATTAAAGATGTGGGTTGCCACTGTTTACCTTTTCTGAGGAAAGACTTGGTTGAGCGTGTATCACAAACAATTTAATTTAATTATCATCTTTATATAATACTTTATTTATGAACTTTAGAGATTGATGAATGTATTATATACTAACACAATAAATTAATCACTTTTCTTAGATGTAGAAACTTTTGTTTTACTTAATATTTTGATTTAATTTTCGCCGTGTGATGCTTTTGGGGATGTCGATCTCCTTAATCATGTAAATACTGCAGGGCCTTGCCTACAAATAGAAAAATAACTGAAATTTTAACACATGGAATTTTTAAATAGGTCAACAAATTATAACATTTACATTACAAATTCTATTCTTCCAGATTGAGAAACTTCTTTGAAATACCGCTATTTATCAGCAAACAAGAAGGACCTGGATATAAAATAATAAATAAGTATTTATGGCGAATAGGAAATTTCAAATTGGTATATTTATGACAATTTTTTATTCTAAACATTACGTTTTTTATGATATAAATTCTTTCCAAATAGAGTAGTGCCTGCTTTAAGTAGTTATTATTAATTAAATCGTGCATGATCTTACTATATAATCCTCCTTTTGTGTTCGTTTCATCTTTTTTTTTGTAAATTCAAATCTCCTTTAGAAATAGGAAAGATTCAAATTTATATAATATATCCTCAAAGTCATTGGGTAGCGTAATAAATGATCAACGTATGTTAACGTACTCAACGTATAAATGATTATTTAAATATTTGTCTACTACAAGATAAACATTAAGACCATCGGAAATTGCTATTTTTAATTTTTGCCTCATCATTTTTCAGATAAACAGATCAAAAGTGAGTCAACGAAATCAACAGAAATACAGGATGTTGGGACATTTTCTTGGACAAATATTTCTTCTGGCAATAAGTCTGATGTTAAGACTTTCATTAAATACGAAATTGATGAAACTCTGGAAATCAAGGAAGAGAGCGTACAAGGTATGAATACTTTAAATAAAATACCTTGAATAAAAATATGAAAATGAATCCTATGTTATGTTTTGTTAAATTTTCAGATGTGGAGAAAATTACAGACAACAAGCATGATCAAGCATATGACTCAACATTTTGTACCGTAGATATAATAAGAAAATATGAGATTTCGGCTGTCAAGCGCAAACTGCGGAACCTGGAGAAGCATGAATTTGAGAAATCAGAACAGGAAATGCCGTACACGTGCGAAAAGTGTGGGCGAAGTTATTCCAAAATTAAAGTTTTGAAAAGCCATCAAAAATTCGAATGCGACGTTATGCCACAATTCTGTTGTAAATTTTGTACCAGACTGTTTAAACGGAAATATGACATGGATGGTCATATACATCGCGTGCATCACAAGACAGACATAAAAAAGGCAGCATTAATGCATAATTGCGACAAATGTCCTCGTAGTTACAAATCGGTGAGAACTTTAGCTCGGCACAAAAATGCAATACATGCAGCAATCATTCCACAATTTATTTGCGATGTTTGCGGATATAAAGTCAATACAAAAGATAATTTGGTAAAGCATATGATTTCACGCCACTTACAGACATCAGAGTCTAGGCATAAATGCGACAAATGTCCACGAAGTTACGTTTGGCCAGCTCATTTAACTCGACATAAACGTTTAGTACATACTGAAGACAAGCCACAATTTATTTGCGATTTTTGCGGATATAAAACGAATAGAAAATGCGCCTTGGTCACGCACATAATTTCACGCCATTCAAAGACATCGAAATCCAGGCATAATTGCGACCAATGTTGGAGAAGTTATCGCTCGTTAGTTGGTTTAAACCGACACAAAGTTTTAAAACATGCGACCTCCATACCACAATTTACGTGCAATGTTTGTGATTATAAATCAAAAAATAAATGTAACTTGCTAGCGCACATTACTTCACACCACTCACGGACATAGAAATCGGAGTAAATGCTACAAATTCTCGTGATTTACATGCGATATTTGGGATTTAAAGACTAAACGCAAATGTATCTTTTTAAAGCATATGATTCCGAAACAGCTTAATGAGTAATAATTGCTATGCACGCGAAATTTTAATCCTTGAGAAATTTCTCATACTAGTTCAGAAAGTTCTTCTCTCTATTAAATTAAATGTTTGCATAGGTACAGTGTTAAAAACTTTTTGAAATTTTAATCACTTTTATTCACAAAAGTGTTGAAAATTTCAAAACTTCTGTCTTTGAAATAAAATGAATACATATTTGATTGAAAGTTATAAACGATTTGTTTATGAAATAAATGTTAGGTAATAGAATATTAATTTCACGAAGGATTGTTTAAATTTTAGAGCGATACGATTGAAGTTTCATAAAAATGTACCTGACACTTGATGCATATAAATTTGTTTAAGATTCACAACACGATTAAATAGAGTTTAATAAATTTTTATCTTAATTTATGTTAATACACTTGTGTATGAAATTTAATACAGATTGTTCTGAAATTTGATACTTATTTACTTTAAAAATTGGTCATATTTCAGAAAACTAACGCTAAATGGCTACGAAATGTCTTACAGTGCGGCGAATTAGAAAATTGGGGTTTAAAATGATCCAGAGCCTACAATTTTCATCCGATTCCATCTTTTTTTTTAAATTAAAGCTAATTGAATTCTGAAGAGGTCTGTCGAGGGCGATTTTGCTAAAAAGGCTCTGTTTGTTTGTTATTCAAGTTGCAAAATGCCAAAAAATACATAATTTTTCATATTTAAGCTGCCTGTTTTGTAGTAATTAACAATTCCTAATAACTTAGATGAATTTCGTGCAACCTGTTCAATTGTTATAAACAAATTTATGAACAAAATTGATTATCGCTGTACATTGAAGCCTGGAGGTTCTTTTCATGACGTTTTTCCCCGCTAAATCGAGTGAAATTAATGTTTGGTTGAAATCAAACACTAAAGTATAATTTTTTTGATTGTTATAAACAAATTTAATAAATAAGCGCCTCTGTCTATCAAAGAGTGACCGTTTAATGCATTTGTTTATCAGTATTGTTTATAACAATGGTAAATATTTTTATTTTCCATTTCTGTAATGGAATTTTCATTTTTGAAGGCAAAACTAATAATTGTGCAGAAAAAATGCATTTTATGTATAAAGAGGCGCTTATTTTTCAAATTTGTTTATAACAATTAAAAAAATTATACTTTAGTGTTTGATTTCAACGAAACATTAATTTCACTCGATTTCGCGGGGGAAAATGTGATGAAAAGAGCAGATTTAGCAGGACGTCAAGGATAGTAAATATTAGATTTTTTTCATTTAAATTTGAAATTTTGTTATTCCGTCTATTAAATATTCTATACCAATAATGTTACAGGGTTATGCTTTGGCGCGGGAACTAAGATCTCGAAACCCTTACTTTTAAAGGATAGGTCTCGAAGTTTTAGCCTCTCAGGTCTCGAATTCTATGCTTTTAGATCATAGAGTCCGGGAATTAAAACTCGTAGAAATTGTAGTTCTAAAATCACGTGATTTCGTAAATTAATCTTTTAAGATTTCTCTTCGTTTGAATGATACTGAAAATGAAGTTTTGCGGCCATCCTGAAATAATATTCATGTGGGTACATAATTTATTTGCCTTGTATTTTTATTCCTCTTTATCGGTCGCTTTATCTTGACGATGGATTTTCAGGTAACGATTTTCTTAATACTTTCTTGCATTGCATTAAATGTGTGTATGCCCTAAATTACCTTCTATTAAAATCAAATAAATGGTTACTATATGTTTGATTTATTTGGATAAATATGTCTATGAGAGGTTGTAGATTGATGACCATTTCCTTTTTGATTTACAAGCACTAGTTCAGTATTAAGTTCAGATATTAAAGAAAGTGGTTTATGCGTTATGGGTGTGTCACAAATAATTAGATTTAATTAGTACCTTTATGTAGTACTTTATTTATGAACTTTAGGGATTGACGAATGTATTCTATACTAGGGCAATAAATTATCACTCTTCTTAATTGTAGATACATTCGTTTTATTTAATAACTTAATTTAATTCTTTCTGTTTAGTCATTTCGTGATTCTCGATATTCTTAATCATGTAAATATTGCAGGGCTTTGCCTGGTAATAAAAAATATCAATTTTAGCACATGAAATTTCTATATAGAATATTAAATTATAAAATGTAAATGAAAAATTTTTTTCTTTTAGATTGAGAAAGTTCTTTGCAATACAGCTAGTTATGAGCAAACAAGAAGTTTCTGCATGTAAAATATTAACAGTATATTATGTAACAAGGGGCAAAAGGAGAAGATTTTTTCCGCGGAATAGTATTTTATTCCGCTCTCGGCCGTGGACACTATTTGGCGCTGAAAAGCGGGTTTGGCGCATTTTTCTAAACCTTTGTTCGCGGCTCGAATTTTGATCGGCATGAAACAAATATGGTTGTTATTGTGGCGACGCTCAACCAAGCACAGTCTCAAATTTCGAAAATGGAAAATATGTAAATAAATTTTTTCTTTATTTTTGTAGTCACAATTTCCTTATTTCTAATAAAAATAATTTTCTATAAAACGAATGCTATCGTAAAAAAATTGTAAAAGAATAAAAGTGTTTTTTACTTTCATCCCGAAAATTCGACTTTCACCCCGTTAATTTTATTTTCGCCCCGCTAATTTTACTTTTACCCCGCAAATTTTTATTTCGTCCAGCAAGTGTGGCTTACGGGAAATATATGCTACTTTTGCCCCTAATGTTAGGGGCAAAAGGTGGCCATTCCGGTCGGGTGGTCACGATTTTTGTGTACGATCTTGCATGATCCTAATGTATGATCCTCCCTTTGTGTTCGGTCTATTTTTTTACAAATTCGAAACTCCTTTAGAAATAGGACAGGTTCAAGTTTATAAAATGTGTCCTCAAAGTCATTAGGTGGCGTAATACATTTGAATATAAGTGATTATTTAAATTTTTATCTGCTGTAAGATTAAGGTTAGGATCATCGGAAATTGTTATTTGTAATATTCACGTTATAATTTTTTTCAGATAAACAGATCAAAAGGGACTCGACGAAATCAAGAGAAAGACAGGATGGTGGGGCATTTTCTTCTACTGATATTTTTTCTGGCGATACGTCTGAAGCGAATACTTTAATTAAATACGAAATTGATGAAACTCTGGAAATCAAGGAAGAGATCGTCCAAGGCATGAATACTGTGAATAAAATACCTTAAACCAAAATGTGTAAAAAATAATTCCTTTGTTATGTTTTGTTAAATTTTCAGATTTGAAAACAATTACAGGCAAGAAACATGATAAAACATATGACTCAACATTTTGTACCGCTTATGTGAAAGAAGATGAGATTTTGGCTGTCAAGCGGAAAGCGCCGAACCTAAGGAAGAAGGAATTTCAGAAGACAAAACAGGAAATGAAGTATACATGCGAAAAATGCGGGCGAAGATATTCCGAGATTAAAGTTTTGAAAAGTCATCAAAAATTCGAATGCGAATTTGTGCCAGAGTTCAGTCGTAAATCTTGTACCCAAGCATTTCAACGAAAGTTTGACAGGGATGGCCATATACATAGCGTGCATCACAAGACAGACATAAAAAAGGCAGCATTAGTACATAATTGCGACAAATGTTCTCGTAGTTACAAATCTGCGAGAACTTTAGCTCGGCATAAACATGCAATACATGCAGTAATCATTCCACAATTTATTTGCGATTTTTGCGGATATAAAGTCAATGCAATAGATAATTTGGAAAAGCACATGACTTTACGCCATTTACAGACATCAGAATCCAGGTATAAATGCGATAAATGTGCGCGAAGTTACGCTTGGCCAACTCATTTATCTCGACACAAACGTTTAGTACATACAGCAGTCAAACCACAATTTATTTGCGATTTTTGCGGATACAAATCGATTAGAAAATGTGCCTTGGTCACACACATGATTTCACGCCATTCAAATACTTCAAATTTCAAGCATAATGCGACCGATGTTGGAGAAGTTATCGCTCGTTAATTGGTTTAAACCGACATAAAGGTTTAAAACATACGACCGTTAAACCAGAATTTGCGTGCAATGTTTGCACTTATAAATCAAATAATAATTGTAACTTGCTGGCACACATTACTTTACGCCACTCACGGACATCAAAATCCTCGTAGATGCGACAAAGTCTCGTGAAGTTACCTCTCATGAAGCGGTTTTATGTTAAAAAACATGGTTAGAACACACAACAGTCGAGGTGCTACTTACTAAGAAATCTGGAAATCTTAAAATTATGAATTCGGTAGAATCAATCGAATTCGCATCGAAAGTGCAAAGATTTCTTTGAGGTTATCGGGAGTGCCAAGATTTCCAAATCTTCTCGATAGCGAGACTCTCCAGGAGAAATTGGACTCAGCTAAGCTCGGCGGCGTTCGGATGGAGTCGGCTGTTTATTCGTTTTGCCGAGTCAGTGTGTGCATCACGAACGAGTAAATGCTCCGTGTTCTACATGATCCACGCTTTACGAAAGATTTATAAGATTTCCAATAAATCTTCAAAGTGTTATCCTAAGAATTCCAGTGCGGCAATATGAAATTTTTCAGTGACGAGGCCCTCGGCAGCATTCGAGTCTCAATTTATGCACGCGAAACTTTATTTCTTAGTAAATTTTTGATGCTAGTTGAGAAAATTCTTTTATTTACCAAATTAAATGCTTATATAGCGAATAGGC
>NC_046658.1:85640732-85641338 GCF_010883055.1 Belonocnema kinseyi | reverse complement strand
TTTAAATTTGAAATTTTGTCATTTCGTCTATAAAAGATTATATGCTAATAATGTTACAGGATTATGATTGTGATCTACGACTCTACGGATATTAATAGACACCAAAAATAAAAATAAACTTTAAAAAAAAATTAAAGAATAGGGAAAATGAAGTTTTGCGACCATCCGGATGTAATATTCTTCTGAGTAGTTAATTTATTTGCCTTGTATCGTTATTCCTTATTATCAGCCGCTTTGTTCTAACAATGTGTTTTTATTTAACAATTTTGTCGTAACTCTTTCTTGCACTACATATCTCTCAATGCCTGAGATTTTAAACTATAGATAGATGATTCTTCCCTTCATTTTCCTTTCTCCTTGATTTAGTAATAGACGATAACGCAAGTAATCTTGTATACTTCCGTTTTTACCCATTCTTTAACACTATTTAAATTAGCCGCATTATTATTTTATACATTTACAGAAGTATTAAAAATTACATATCAAGATTATTTTCCTAAATGTGATTTGCAGTCATTTTTGGTGGACGGTCTATTTGTGAGTGATGTATTAGACAGAATTGCATACGATGCTTCAGGTTAAAATTCATTGGCACCCCCCCCCCCC
>NC_046658.1:85622864-85640722 GCF_010883055.1 Belonocnema kinseyi | reverse complement strand
CCCCCCCCCCCCACCATTTATTAAATAAATTATAGGTAAATCTGCATTATTTTGAGAGTAACAATTTTAAGATTATCTTGCCATGTTCAAGAAAGAAAATAGTCACTTCCGTTCATTAGAACTAATTGCTATGTATTCAATAATGATATTAAAAAAGGTGGGTTATGGCTGTTTAGCTTTTCTGAAGAAAATTTGGTTTGAGCGTGTTTCACAAATAAGTAAATTTAATTAACATCTGTATGTAATGCTTTATTTATGAACTTGAAAGATTGACGAATGTATTATATTCTAAGACAATAAAATATTAACTTTTCTTAGATATAGGTACTTGCTTTTAACTTATCTTAAGTTAATTTTTGCTGTATGATCCTCTTGTAATTGTCGATCTTCTTAATCATGTAAATACTGCGGAGGTTCACTTAGAGACATAAAAAAACCGGAATTTAAGAAGGTGACGTTTGTTTAAATAGAATATAAAATTATAAAATTTAAATTACAAATTTTATTCTCCAGGTTGAGAAAGTTCTTTGGAATGCAGCTAGTCATGAGGAAGGAAGAAGTTTCTGCTTATAAAATAATAAATAATTATTTATAGTAGATAGTAAATTTCAAATTGGTATATTCATAACAATTTTTTGTTTTCACTATTGCATTCTTTTATAAAAAATTATCGTCAAATAGGATATGGCCTGCTCTGGGTAAGTACTGTTAATTTAGCTAAATCATGATTTTCGTATGTGATTGCGCATGATCAATGTGCATGATCCTCTTTTTGTGTTTGTTTTACCTATTTTTTTTGGAAATTCGAATCTGCTTTAGAAATAGGAAATGAAAGATTTAAATTTATAAATGTGTTTTCAAAGCCATTGTGCAGTGTTATGTGAGTGTATGCGTGATCTAACATTTCCTACATATATATGTGACATTCACGTTATAATTTTATAGATATACATATAAAATCTGAATCAAAGAAATCAACTAGAAGAGTGGATGGTCGGCCATATTCTTGTGCAACTACTGATATTTCTTCAGGCAATAATTCTGTTGCGAACACTTTAATTCAATACGACTTTGACGATACTTTGGTAATCAAGGAAGAAATCATTGAAGGTACAGCTTTTGCAATTAAAATACCTTATAAAAAATATAAAAAAACAACTGCATATAACATTTTCTTACATTTTCAGATCAAGAGACAATCACAGTCCAGAAACCGGATAAAAAAAATAAGTCAAAATTTTGTTTCGTAAATATAAAAAAAGATGATGTTTTGGCGGTGAAGTGCAAAATGCTGGCCCTTAAAAATCAGGAAATTTCGGAACCAAACCCGGAAATAAAGTACAAATGCAAAAAGTGTACTCGAATCTATAAAAATAAATCTTATCTGAACTATCATGAAAAATATGAATGTGGCGTCATGCCACAGTTCACTTGTAAATTCTGCGGCCATCTATTTAAACGGAATAGTCACATGAATGAACATATAGATCAGGTGCATCAGAATACAAGCTCAACGAAGTCGGTATTATTAATGCATAAATGCGACATATGTCCTCGAAGTTACATTTGGAGAACTCATTTATCTAGACACAAACGTTTAGTACATGCAGCAGTCAAACCACAATTCATTTGCGATTGCTGCGGATATAAATCGGATCAGAAATCTAACTTGGCGAAACATATGACTACAGTCCACTCACAGATATCGAGAACCAGACATGGATGCGACCAATGTTTGCGAAGTTACACTTGTTTAAGAGGTTTAAATCGACACAAACGTGTACACCACGCAATTGTTTAACCACAATGTGTTTCCGATTTTCACGGCTATAAATTCAATGCAAAATGTCATTTTTTAAGACACATGACTTCACGCCAGCCTAGCTACAAAACTATTTATTACAATCTAGCCATAAATGCAAAGTTTATATGAACATTAACGTTTAGAATATGCAGAAATTAAAGCAACATTTAGTTTCGACGTTTTTGATAACAAAACTTTGTGATAGTAAAACGTAACTTGCGGAGCAAAGACATATTTCTTCAAATCATCATAGTTAGTAATATTTCTTACGCATACGAAACTTTAATCTCTGGAAAATTTGTCATTTTAGGAGAGATAATTCTTTTATGTAATAGATCAAGGATACCTTGAATTACATTTTTTTAAATTCACTACTTACTACTTCACTTTCTGAAATTCCGGACAAGTATGTGAATTTGCCAGGTTGTCAGGAATAATAAGTATAACCTTTTTTTTATTTGAATTTTTTATTCCGTCTATTAAAAATTCTATGTTAGAAATGTTACAAATTCATGATTGTTATCTACAAATATTGAAAGTCGGAAAAAATGCAACATTTTTCAGGGCAACATTCTTCTTTATCAGTTACTTTGTCCTTGCGATATAATTTTATTTAACAATTTCGTCAACACTTTTTCCTTCATTGCATCAAATGGATGTAGAACTTAAATTAATTCTAGTAAAAATCACTTTATTTGTTATTATTCGTTTTGTTTATTATCAGAAATATGTATATAAAAAGCTGTAGATTGTTGACCATTTTCTTTTCGATTTGCAAGCAAGTTTTAAGTACTTAATAATGATATTGAAGAAAGTGGATTATGACTGTTCAACATTTAGGGTGAAAATTTTGTTTGTGTATGTTACAAAAAAGTAAAGTTATAATGCATCTATCATTGTATATATAATATTTACTTTATTTAGGAACTTTAAAGGAGCGAGTAATACGCTATTTCATTGTATGATTTATTATTTACTACAAAGTAATTTGAAATTTTCTATACTACAGTATTATATATTGACGAATTTGTTCCATTGTAAGACAATTAAATACATGTTTCTCAGATTTATACTTTCTTTTAACATAATATCTTACTTTAATTTTTGCTATTTGTGACCATTTTTAAGTCTCATTATTACATTATTTTATTATATATATTCTGCCTAACTTGAATATTTTCTGCTGCAATATAAGGATTAATATCATCGAAAATTTCTATTTGTAACATTCACATTGTAATTTTTTCGATATACATATCAAAAGTGAGTCAACGAAATCAATAGAAACACAGGATGGATGATCATTTTCTTGTATGAACATTTCTTCTGACAATAAGTCTGATGCCACGATACTATAAATAAAATACTCCAAATGAAACTGTAAAAAAGCTATCCTGTGTCATATCCTGCAAAATTTTCAGGTCGAGAGACAATTACAGTCCAGATTCAGAATACAAAATATGATTCATAATTTGGAACCGTGGATATCAGAAAGAATGAGATTTTGGCTCTCAAGTGCAAACCGCGGAACCTAAGGAAGCATAAATTTCAGAAATCAGAACAGAAAATGAAGTACACATACAAAAAGTGTGAACGAAGCTATACCCAAAATAGAGCCTTGAAAAGTCACCAAAAATTTGAATGCGGCGTCAAGCCTCAGTTCAATTGTAAATTCTGCGACAAACATAAGCAACACTTGAATACGTATGTAGTTCCCGTCCAACAAAGAGTAAACAATCGGAAACAATCCATCAATGCTACAAATGTTTCCGAAGTTATACTTGCGTAAAGCTTTAGGTCTACACAATCGTTCAAAGCACGCAGCAGAGAAACCACAATTTATTTGCAATTTTTGTAAATATAAATTAAATATGAAAGGTAGCTTAGTAAAACACATGATCTCACACCACTTACAGACATCAAAAGAAAAGTTTTTTTGCAACAAATGTGCGCGAAGTTACGCATCGTTAAGTGCTTTCAATCAGCACAAACATTTACACCACGCAACGATTAAACAAAAATTGATTTGCGATTTTTGCGAAAATAAAGCAAATGAGAAAGCAGCTTTGTTGAAACACATTATGTCACGCCATAAATTTCTATAGTTCCGACTTTTTGTATATTGAAGAATAAATGGCTGATGATGGTCAAGTAGAATAAAAAAAATCAATAATAGCTAATTTCTAACCCCACTTTGTGTCTCCTCCTACACCTCCCTTTCTCACTTTTTTCATATACAGTGAAACTTTTCTATAGCGCCAATTTTGACGCTGACGATAGGGACATTGAAAAATATTTACTAGATTAGATTTCATTTAAATTTGGAGGAAACATTACATTTTTTATCACTTTTGTCATATATTTTTAAATAATTTACGAAATTACTTCATCCTGGCTCCTTTCATAGATAACTCGGATATCCTTTAAACTTGTTAATAGATCAGATGTTAGCTCTCATACAATTATCATTAAAAAATATTAAACAGTTATCGATGAACAGGTGGTGTCATACTCGTTATCGGCAATGTTGTTTATATTAATATTTTTCACATCATTCTATGATAAATAATAATTTTTTCTCTTTACGGCCAAAATGCTTTACATTTGTATTATGTTATATTTCCTATTTCTATACGCAGATTTGGGATCAATTACAAAAAGTAAGTAAAGTTGGTTCGATGAAAAAAATGTTCATCGGGAAAGTCCACAGGGAATGAGCCTAGGTCCTTCAGATTGCATCAGACCGGCAATCTGACGGACACACTCTTAAGATTAATCAATATTTTAATAATATTGATTTAGACCAAGTAAACAAATAAAATATTAAAATCTTAAACTATTAATAAATTATTAAGTAACACTTGGTTATATCCTTTAATATCAACAGATACGTTTGTAACATGCAACAGGCATACCACAATTTATTTTCAACTATTCTGGCCACAAAACGAATCAGAAACATAACTTTGCAAAAAAAATTACTTCTTGCCATATGTAATGATAGTAATGAACACGAAACATTAAACATCTGGAGATTTATAATATTAGTTCAAAAAACTCATTATTTTAATTTATCTCAAGCAATTCAGTAACAAACTAAGAGAATTATTTGTTCTGTATCACTGTAAGTGTTTGTATACCTTAAATTACTAATTGTGATAATCGGTTCATTCTACTCAACTTTACTTTTAAAATTTCCGGAAGAGTAAATTGACTCTCCGTGGATGACGATATAAATAACTTTAATGTTTATCTTTTCTGACAAATTTGTTTTCATGTATATCACAAATAAGTAAGGTTAGTTAACTTCTATGTAAAATACCTTCTATCTATACTATGCAAAAGCGAGTAATAAGTTATTTGACCTGTATGGAAAATTATTGTATTTACTGCTATAATATTATACACTAACGTGTGGATTCTGTTCGGAGACAATAAAATAACCATTTGTTTTTTTAATTTCATATAATTATTTTATTTGTTTACAGCATGATACCCGTGTAATTTTCCATCTTCTTAATGATCTAAATAGAGAAGGAATTCACCTGAAATCAAAATAACAGACATATTAATGCGTTTTTAAAAAATTTTATAACGTTACCCAATGAAAATTGAATATTTTGTTTTTTCTGGTCAAGAAGTTTCTTAAGATTTCAACTAGTTTCGAGCAAACGATAAATTTTTGGATATAAAATGTGAAATTAGGTCTTACAACAGATGGAAAATTTTATACTGATATATTTATGACATTCTCCCAATCTTAATATTACATTTTTAGACATGAAAATTCTGTCCATGTGAGTATAGTTTACCGTAGGTAACTACTGTTATCATTTAAGTAAAGGTTTACTGCACAATCTACTCTTTATATTCATCCTACCTTTTATTTATTTTTTTTATTCGAATCTTCTTTTGGAATATAAAACAAAAGATTTAAAATTACCTACAAAATATGTTATCAAAGCCATTGAGTACTGTAATGTGATTGTGTATGAGGCATTAATTAAATCTGTATATGCTGCAAGGTAAGGAATCAAATCATCGGATCACGCTGTTAGTAACTAACATGTTTTAATTTTCTAGGTCTACAGGCAAAGAGTCAATCGAAGAAATCAACAGAAAAACAGTATGGTGGGCCACATCCTGGTGGTTTAACTATAAAGGAAGGAATCATTTAAAGTATGACTATTTGAATAAGAATATACTAAATGAAGCTATAGAAAACAATCGCATATTAAATTGTTATTAAATTTTTAGATCCAGGGATAATTGCACTCCAGAAAGAAAATAAATCAAGGAAGTCAACATTTTGTACCGTATATATAAACGATGATAACATTTTTCAGGAAATTTAAGCATCAGGACAGGAAAAGAAGCATTATATTCTTCAGATGAATATAAAATTTCAAAAGATTCATCAGTCAAACCAAAATTTATTCGAAAGTAATATGGCTAAAGAGCGAATCGGAAAAGTCACGTGCCAAAACACATTACTACTTGTCACTCAAAGACATCGAAAACAAGGCATAATTGTAACAAATTTTCACGAAGTTATGCTTCGTTAAGTTCTTTAAATCAGCACAAATGTTCAGTCCACTCAGAATTTAAACCAGAATTTATTTGCGACTATTGCGGCCACAAAACGAATCGGAAAAGTTGCGTGTCACTACACATTACTTCACACAATCTGAAGTAATAATAACGGACTCAAAACATTAAATATTAGGAATTTTCTAATATTTGTTGAAAATAATTTATGTTAAAAATTGTTTGTGTCATCATTAAATATAATTAGTATGTATATGTTTCACTGTAAATAAATTCCCATTTCTCCGTTGTGATTAGTCTTTTATTTTTAAATCGGTACAAAATGTAGAGCAGAATTCTTTTGTAAGTGAAATAGCCCCTATATCAACGTGTATGAAACGTTAAAATAAACTTAAAAGAGAAAATGAAATGTACTAAAATATTGAATGAAGGTTCACATGAAGCTATAGTAATGTTATCTATAGTTGGAGAAACTGAAAAGGCTTGGAATTATAGGACAATGACCAATAAAATTATTCAATGAATGGAAAATTTTAATTCGAATTTTTGTGATTTTCTAGATAAATCAAAGAGCGATTGGGACGAATCAATAATAGTGCCATCCGGGGAATATCAAGAAGAGAAAAACACTTTTAGAACAATTTTAGGACACCACAAGGAACTCCAAAATCTACCATTTAAAAATAATGAAACGAATTTTGCTGATTTTACTGAAATTAAATATAGTATTGACGAAACTTTGCATATCAAGGAAGAAAATATTGAAGGTATGACCATATTTATAATTAAAATATTTTAAATAAAACTATAAAATAGAAAGTTCCGAAATACATTTTATTAAATTTTTAGTTGAAGCGATTGCAGGTCAAGAATATTTTAGAGAATATGAGGCAAAATTGTGTAACGCAGGTATAAAAGAAACTGATAATTCTACTGATAACAGCAAACTTCTGACCCATGAGAAGAATAATATTCAGAAATCAGAACAGGAACCGGAAAAGAAATACAAATGTAAAAAGTGTGCCCGCAGCTATAATTGGAAAAGGAATTTGCATCTTCATCAGAAATTTGAGTGTGGCGTCAGGCCACGGTTCAGATGTAAATTCTGCGGCAAACGATTTCCGTTGAAAAGTATCATGTATCGCCACAAATGTTTTCAAAGTTACAGTTTGTTGAGAGATTTAAGTCGACGTAAATATTTAAAACATGCAGCAGTCATACAGGAGAGTACAACTGCTCACATTTCTCCGGGCAATAGCTCTGGTGCCAAGACTTTAATTAAATACGACCTTGACGATACTTTAGAAATCAAGGAAGAGCTCATCGAAGGTATATCTATTTTATATGAAGTATCCTTCATGGAAGTTTAAAAAAGCAATTGAATGTTAAATTTCTTTAAATTTTCAGATCCAGTGGCAATTACGGTGAATAAACAAAATAAATCCAATGAGTCAACATTTTGTACCGTATATATAAAAGAAGATGATATTTTGGAGGTAGAGCCCATACTTCAGACTCTACAAAAGCAGGAAAATCAGGAATCAGAAAACAAAAAGAAGTACACGTGCGATAAGTGTACCCGCACCTATAAAACAAAAAAAACTTTGATTGAACACCTAAAATACAGTTGCGACGTGAAGCCCAGGGTTATATGTAATTTTTGCGCTAAACTATTTAAACGGAAATCTGACATGAATGAACATGTGCGTCGCATGCACCAGAAGAGAAATATTGGAGATTCAGCGTTATTTGCTATACTTCAAGGAAACACTTCTGACTAAGGACCCAAGGGCCTAACGCCCCGTCAGTTCCGTCGTGACGAGCCGTCGGGAAAGCACGCGGAAAACCCTTCGTTCATAGCTTTTTATCATTTCACACTTTTAGAATTTTTAGACTGAGGATAATGAATAGTTGGGACTGCTACCTTTTTATTAATAATTTAGTAATGTTTTAGTAGTTAGAGTTACTAATACTTAAGCCAATTGTACCACTATTTGATTTTTCTGAAAAATAAAAGTAGGTGGCGTAACTATTTTACTTTTTATCTTTGTTGGTACGACTGAGAATGCAACAAAGGTACCAACATACCTACAGTAAAATGAGGGAGACCATTTAGACGTGGCCGACATAACTCGCTGTTTCGAAGGAACATATAAGAAATTATAAAATTTAACGAGTTTTAAGTTTCACAGGAAATCAGAACCTACAGGCATCTGCAATTAGAAAGATCCCATTTAGCTTATAGGGATATAATTTTTTGGAACATCTTATCAGCTGAAGTGGCATCAGCGTCTCTAAGACGTCCTAACAAAAATGCCCG
The DNA here is from genome assembly GCF_010883055.1 of Belonocnema kinseyi. NCBI lineage: Eukaryota > Metazoa > Arthropoda > Insecta > Hymenoptera > Cynipidae > Belonocnema > Belonocnema kinseyi. The sequence continues at coordinate 85,632,050 of NC_046658.1, read as the reverse complement.
CGTGCCCACTGGGATCTTTTTAATTTCGATTTCAATTGTAGTGACAGCTATTTTAATTAGCCCCTTTAACAACAAGAAAACAGTCCTAGCATAGGCTTGAATAACTGTATTAGTAAGTTCAACTACCTACAGATAGTGGGTTTGATCAACTGAAGTAGTTAGTCTAGCTAATTAGATAGTAAAAACAAATAACCGTGCCCCAAATAACCAAAATAGTTCTCAAAACTAAATAAATAGCAGTACCATTATTTACTAACTACATTCATTTTCCTGACAATATTATTTGTTGTCCCAACTAATCTTTTCTTTTAGTATACGGTTTCCTTTTGTTCAATGCTCAATTCAGATTTATTCAGCTGAATTCATTTTGTCTTCAAACACTCAGTCATGTACCTTTTTGACTCAATATATCGGACAGTCGCTTTAAAATAAAGTATTATTTCCTTGGCTTTTATTTAAGCTGCCGCGTGACTCTCTCATATCAAACAAGAAATCCAAGAAGTCGGTACACAGTAAAAAAAAGTTTTCAGAATGATACCGAAATCAATATCATTTTAATATGCAACACAAATGATACCGAATTGAAGAGCATTTTGATCGGCCGCAGAGAATGATCGAATTTTGAGATTATTATGATCTGATTTGGGATCATGTAAGAAGTCAAGCCAAGATGGCTGACGTTCTTACAATGCTTCAGCTCATATTCAAGCTTTTTATGGTTTCTGATCGTGCAGTGTACTTGAAAAGTTGAAAAACTAACGAAATATGATATTAGAAGATATCACCTGTTAAGTGTAGTTGTCACTTGCGTGCGGTTAGATACCATTTTTAGGTTATGTCGTTATGACACCAGCGCCAATAGTTGGTGGTCATTTTGTTTAGTTTGACAAATGAACCAAAAAAGTAGATCAAATTGATTCGAATGGAAAATCATTATGATCTTGAGAGCCAAATAATCGCTGGAGCAAAATGCTCTGCAACAGAATTGATCTTTTTTTACTGTGTATTGATTCATAATTGTGATAAATCTTCTCGAAGCTACAGTTTGCTCAAAATTTTAAATCGGGATACGCTTTTCGACCACTCAGAATTTAAACTACAATTTATTTGTGACTATCGTGTCTCACTGAAAAAATGGTTATTTTGGCCGACTATTCAGTTTGTAAGATATGATAGTGCTATTTTATTAGTTGGGACAACCATTTACTTAGTTGCTGATACTAACGGAATAGTCACGACATCTAATGGAATTGTTGTACCCACTAATAAAATAGGAGTATCAACTAATAAAATAGCAGTATGATATATCTACATGCGTCGATTATCGGTAACACAGGCCCACAAAAAGAAAAAAGTATCCTGAAAAGATCACCAGACAGGTCTATTCTTATGTATTTTTCGTCGCTGAATCCGACTCAGAAGTCAGATTCGGGGGTTTCTCAGTTATTTTTCAAGAAAAATGCAAAAAAAATGGTTTTTTATGGTTTCAAATAAAAAATTGGTTAAGAAATTAAAGTATCACGTACATTTTACCAGACAGGTGTATTCTTATGTATTTTTCGTCTCTGAATGCGAATCCGAAGTCAGATTAGGGGGTACGGGATATTTTATTTTCTTAACAATTTTTTTATTATAAACCATAAAAAAAATGTTTTTTGTATTTTTCTCGAAAAGTAACTGGGAAACTCCCAAATCTGACTTCGGATTCGGATTCAGCGAGGAAAAATAAATAAGAATACAATGGTCTGGTGATCTGCTCAGGATACCTTTTTCTTTTTGTGGGCCTGTGTAATATTTTAAATAAAGTATGACGTATTACTTAATTAAGGTTTGATATACTTGAGGGGTAAGATCCACAGTCCCACCTAGCTAACTATAAACAGAAATAGAACGTATCCCACATAAAAAAATATAATAAAAAGGAGGTGTTTCGGGTTTCCATGTATGCAAAACTATGAACATTACAGTAGTTTTGCATATGATTGAAACCCGAAACACTGCCTTTTTGTTATGATGCATCATCGTGAACCCATTCAATTTATTATTAAAGAATAATATAAAACATCAGTCACATAACCCCGTCAAGTGATATTATAAGCAGAGCCTGATCCTCACTATTTTAAAAATCTTTTTGCTATCAATTAATGTCACATGGTATATGAAATATGGACACTCCTGCATAAATGGAAATTATTGTTGCTTAGTAATAAAGATTTTTTGTTTCTTTCGCCTAAGTGGCATGATAGAAGCTTCATATTTTCTTGAATTATTGACCCTCTCCTGTAAAAATTAATTGGTATGACTTATGGCTCTATGCATCTGGATGGACAATATAATACATCATTTATTTACTATATAGAAGCAAGTAATTACTTATTTGAGCTTCATGATTGTTTATTTACGATAAAAAATCATTACGTTACCTACCATAAAGTTGTACATAGCTGAATGGTTTCTATTACGAGAAAAACAATAATTTTTCCAAGATTTCTATATTTTCCTATAACTGAATATCCTGTCATCCTTTTTTTATCGTTGATCTTCTCATTTATGTAAATAGTATGGGGGTCCGCCTTTAAAGAAAATAACAAAATTTTAAGTGCGTAAAATATTTTAATATTATATCAAATTATAACATGCAAATAACAATGTTGATTCTTCGAGCTCGATGCAGTTCTTCCGAATGCAAATAGGATTTATGGCTGATGGAAAACGTTTATTAATAAATTAATTACATTCTTTTAATCTCAATACTACATTCTTATATCATGTAAATTCTGTCCAAATAGAATATGGTCTGTGGTGGTTCCTATTACTTTCAATTAAGTCCAGATGTAATGCATGATCTTTTTTCTATGAAACCAAAGAGTTATATTTATAAAATTGCTTTTTGTAAGCTTTACTTTGTAATTTTCTAGATCAACATAATTCCAAGAAAAAATCAAAGAAATCAGCAGAAAGGTTATATGGTGGACCGTATTCTTTTACTGGAATTTATTTTGAAGATAATTCTGATGCCAATACTTTAACTAGAATTGTATACGACAATGACGAATCTTTGGATATCAAGGAAGAAATCATCCAAGGTGTGACTTATAATTTAAATATCTCTATTAATGCTATAAAAAAGCCATCGCATATTTAATTTTGTTACACTTTTAGTTCCAGAGATAATGAGAGTCCAGAAATGGAATAGATCATACGAGTCAAAATTTTATACTAAAGATATTGTAAGAAAAAATGAGATTTTAAAGGTTAGGCCCAAACTGCAGACGCGGAAGAAGCAGGCAATTCAGGAATCAAAACCGAAAATGAAATACACGTGCAACAAGTGTGCGCGAAGCTATTCCCGGAAAGGAACTTTGAATTATCATCAAAAATTTGAATGCGGCGTCAGTCCTCAGTTCTCATGTAAATTCTGCGGCAAACCATTTAAGCGGAAAAATTGCATGAACGTACATATAGATCGCGTACATCAGAAAACAAAATCAAAAAAATCGGAATTGCGGTATAAATGCGATCAGTGTTGGCGAAGTTACAGTTGGCCAAGAGGTTTAACTCGACACAAACTTTTTATACATAATGGAGCCAAACCACAATTTACTTGCGATCATTGCGGATATAAATCGGAACAAAAATGGATCTTGGTAAAACACATTACTTCATGCCATCTAAATTATTAATAACGTACACCGAAACATTACATTTTAGGAAGTTTCTAATATTGGTTAAAGTAACTCATTATTTTGCACCATATGTATTCGAAATAACATTTTGAACTGGCTGCTTGAATGTTAGGTTAAATACACGAGTAATCACGTTATTTATTATGTAAGATTTATTATTTACTATATAAAGCTATTGCATTTGCTATTCTATAAATGTATGCATTGACGAATGTATTCAATTCTGAGTCAATAAAATAATCATTTTCATAAAGTTAAGATACTTTCTTTTAACTTAATATTTAATTTTCCGAAGGAAAAGGCCCAATTTGTCATTATGGAGTTACGTATGGGGACATATAGCTTTATAATTTCTCGGTATTTTATGTCCAGGATTAATCTTATAGGTTGAAAAACGAATCACCCAGGAACCTTAGCAGTTGAAACTTCCAAAATCCGCTTTCAAATAAGAAAGTTTTCGAACCACCAAAGGAGAGAGTGTTCCCGTTCCTTGCAGAACGTAACATAAATCAATTTAATTTTCACTGTTGTAATTCTTTTGTACATTTTTAAAATCTCAATAGGGGAGCGTGGGGTATGTTGTCAGTGTGGGGCATGGTGTCATTTACAAAAAATGCCCGCGTTTGTTGATTTTAATATTAGTTTTTTGCATAAAATGGCTTGTTTGTTTGAAAAAATAATTTTGTGATGAAATTTTTCTTTAAAATACGTGTCAGAATGATCATTACGAAACAAAAGTTTTGAAGATAACATGTGATTAAGTCTTTGGCAGAAATTAAGTACTTATAGCTTATTTTGAAATATTTGAAGCATGCGAAATTTTAAATTCTAATAGGTGAAGTATTTCTTTGAACTTCTAGTATCATAAATTGAACTGAGTTTATATTTATTAAAAACCGAAAGGATCATGTTCACGTTTTATTTCTTTGAAACAGATAATCATTTAAAATTCGTCATAATAAGCTACATATATAAAAAATTGTAGTTATATAGATTATAAATGTATTTTCATTCCCATTTAAAATTTTCTATTAAAATATACTTGAAAGGATTCTCTTTTGATAGAAACTGGCACAAATTTTGAGCGTATAATCTGCAAATATTAAAACTTATTCTTAAGAAGCTGCTAATTATAATTACTCATTTTAAGCACACTTCAAGCAATTCTCTTTATTTAATAGGGTGGTCCTAATTACATGTGTTGAACAATAACTCAATCAATATGATTTCTAATATTATTGATCAATGCCTGTTTTGATTTATGTCTTTGGACTCTTTCGGTGAGCAAGAAAACTGTTAAAGGCAATTGCAGATATTTACACGCTGACTAGAATTTTCAAGGAGTAAGAGGTTATAACGAGGTTCTGCGACGCACTTTACTTTGATTGGTAAGAAAACATTTATTTAGTGTTAATCATGTCTCGAGTAATTGTTCTTCATTACATTATACTCTTAAGGATTATTATATTGTACACTTTTTATTCTACAATGCTCATATTATTTAAATAAGCCAGCAGTATTGAGAGGGACACCATTGCCCCATGGTATGGGGTACGTTGACCGAAATCCAAGATCAACGAATTAATTAAATATCAAATAATAACGTAGTTAAAAAAGGGTTTCGTGCAATGACATATGTAACCGGATAATTGAAGCATCTCACCAAAAAATACACACATCAAAATCACATTTAAATTATAATTTGCAGGACATTTCATTCAAAACCCGGCACCATGCACCACTCTACCATACTAAATTATTTTTTGAAGTTAATTACTAACAAACTAATGGGTTTATTGCATGATCTTTCCTTTTTGTTTTTCCTATATTATCTTTTCTGAACATTCGAATCTCTTTTAGAAATACGAAACGAAAGCTTTAATTATATAAAATATGTCTTCCAAGCCACAAGGTAGTATAATGTGATTAAATATGGGTTATAAATTAAAATCATATGTGCTGCAAGACAAGGATTCAAATCATCAACAGTTGCTGTTTGTAACTTTCATGTTGTAACGTTCTAGATCAACGTAAGTTCAAGTGTAAGTCGAAGAGATCAACAGAAAGACAGGATGTTGGGTCAAATTCTTGTACAACTACTTATCTTTTTTCTGGCAATAAGTCTGGTGCCAAGACTTTAATTGAATATGACAGTGATGAAACTTTGGAAATCAAAGAAGAAGTCATCCAAGGTATGACTATTAAAATTAAAATGCCTCAATTAGAACTATAAAAAATAATCATATACTTAATTTTGTTAAATTTTCAGATCCAACGACAATCATTTGCCAAAAAGGGAATCAAGCAAATGAGTCGAAATTTTGTACCTTTTATATAAGAGCCGATAATTTTTTGGAGGTTACGCGCAAACCGAAGACCCTAAAGAAGCAGAAAAGTCAGGAATCGAAACCAAATAAGAAATATACATGCAACAAGTGTGCGCGAAGCTATGCCCGGAAAGGAACTTTGACTGCTCATCAAAAATTCGAATGCGGCGTCAGTCCTCAGTTCAGATGTGAATTTTGCGGCAAACTATTCAAATGGAAAAGTGACATGAATGTACATGTAGATCGCGTGCATCGCAAGAAAAGACCAACGACGTCGATATTAATGCATAAATGCGACAAATGTTCTCAAAGTTACAGATTCTCAGGTTCCTTAAATCGACATAAACGTTTAGAACACGCAGCAGTCAAACCACAATTCAGCTGCGATGTTTGCGAGTACAAAAGTAAACGCAAATCTAACTTGTCAAGTCATATTATTTTAAAACATTTAAATAAGTCATAAGTGTTATGCGCGCAAAACTTCAATCCTCACGAGAAACTTTCATACTAATTGAAAAAGTTTATTTGTGCATTACATTATAATTAATTGCATATCTTAAATTACTTCCTTCAAAATTACTATATAATACTCGATTTTTTTTCGGTTGTTGAAGGTTGATGGCTCATAAGGCAATGTTATTTCTTTCAAAAAGTTATAAAAAAAGTACTTTAAACTTTTTTCTGATATGCGTTATTATTGGAATATTTGATAAAATATGAATAAATTTAATTTTCAGTTCTAATAAATAATCAATGGGTGTGTCAATCAACAGAAGGAACATATTAAGGCAGTTGCCGTGCCAAAAGTCAGATATCTGGTAAAAATAGTTTTTATATGATTTTAAGAATGAAAATTTTAGAACTGATGTAATTTCAAACAAGGCATTATTTTTTATGAAACATGTTAAAATTCACAACAAAAAAAAAACATTAATTTGAACCATGTTTTTTCAAAATGAATTTCTTGGGACCGTCACTTCTTACCAATTTTTGTAAAATGATTGCACTTTAATAAATGACAAGTTATTTTTTCGGTAATAACATTCTCTACAACTCTACTGTTTCCAATTTTGAAAGTGAGTTTTTCTATGGCTTAAATTGTTAGAACAATTTTTTTTTCAAGAAAACGTTTTTAAAACAAATATTTATATTTTAAAAATTGGAAACAGTAGAGCAAAAAACATGGTTAAGATTAATGTTTTTTTTGTCGTTAAAAATTTTAACATTTTTCATAAAAAATCACGTTTTTTTTTAAATGATATCATTTATAATCTTTTGATTCTTAACATTATAGAAAAACTGCTTTTTCATGCTTTTTCATGCCGATTCATACGATTTTTATTAATTGATAGTTATCAATATTTTACATTATTTAATTACTTTATTCATATTACAGTTTAATTATTCATGATTCGTTGACAGCATTATATCTTATCGATCATGGTTAGTTATTATGCCATGCAGGATTTTTTTTACCTTTTAGCCTATTTCAAGCTTTTATACGTCATGTAATATAAAAACGTAAAATATTTATTACTATCTTCCAGTGATTGATTTTAAAGGAAAAAGTTTGATGAGAAATATTTTCTTCTTATTATTTGATATGTATGATTTTCTATTTACGAAAAAAAATTATATTATCTACTATAATATTATATATTTTCTATTCCTTGAGAATAAATGATCATTTGTCTAAGATTTAGATACTTTCTTTAACATGATATGTGACCGTCCACGAAAAAAGAGACCTAACGCGCGGTAGCTTCATTTTACAGGAGGAGCGATTAAAGAAGTGGTCCAAGACAGAACTCCATTAGATAGCCTCACTTTGCAGTTGAATAAAAATTCGAATCATTCAGGTATAGGAATAATATTATTTTATTATTACATGATCCTCTTAAATTATTCAGTCTACCTTTAAATCATTTTTTATAAATTTTTTATTATTTTAACCTAAAGCTCCTTTAGAAATAGAAAACGAAGGATTTAAACCTACATAAAAAATATTTCCTCAAAGCCATTGGGTAGTGTAATGTGATTGTGTATGGGAATTAATTAAATCTATAGTTGCTGCAAGATAAGGATTCAAATCATCGTAAATTTGCTACTTGTATCTAACATTTTTTAATTTTCCAGGTCTAGAGGCCAAGAGTAAATCAAAGAAATCATCAGGAAGACAGGCTCGCGGCCAACGTCCTCATAAAACTACTCAGATTTCTTCTGACAAAAATTCTACAACCAAGATTTTAATTGAATACGACGCTGATGAAACTTTGAATATCAAGGAAGAATTTATCCAAGGTATGATCCTTAATGGTTTTTAAATGAAAATTTAAGAAATAAATTGCCTATTACATTCTGTTCAATTTTCAGATCCAGGGTCAATCACAGCCAATAAAGAGAATGAATCAAATGAATCATAACTTTTTAATATACATAAAAAAAGATGACATTTTGCGAAAAGTGTGCCCGCAGCTATAAAAGGAAAAGAACTTTAAATGAGCACCTAAGATACAGGCGTAACGTTAAGCCCCAGTTCTTATGTAAATTTTGCCCTAAGCTTTTTTTTACGAAAAACTGACATGAATGCCCGTATACGCCGCATGCATCACAATACAAACTCAAAAAAGTCAGTACTAATGCAAATTGCAACAAATGTGCTCGAAGTTACGCTTGTTTAAGTAATTTAAATAGGCATAAAAATGTGCAACATGCAGCAGTCAAACCTCCATTTATTTACGATTATTGTGGCTACAGAGTGAATCGAAAAAGTTACGTGTTAAGCCACATTATTCTTGTCACTTATAAACATCCAAAAGAAGGCATAATGATCACAGATTTTGACTTCTTCAGTATAACATGCAAAAATACACCGTATTAGACTTTGGAAAAAATATACAACGTAAGCTACATGACACCGTCAAGTGAGAGTAGAAACAGAGCCTGTGGCTTCTTATTTTTTAAATATTTTCGCTGGTAATTAATATCATGGTAAATCAAATATGGAAACTTCTGTATAAATAAATATTATCCATGTACAGTATTAAAAATTTTCTGTTCCTTGCGTGTAACACCCGTTAATGAAATGAGTCACAAAAAATAATTACGTATTATTTTAAAAATTGCCATTTTTGTGGCTTACGGCTCTATCCATCAAGATCGTGAATATACCA
>NC_046658.1:85613601-85622764 GCF_010883055.1 Belonocnema kinseyi | reverse complement strand
TAAATATCTCGTAAACGGGTTTTTTCTCACCAAATCTGGCACAGATTATCTTTAACAAGTGTACTCTTATCTCAAATTTTTTCAGAATAACTTTTTTTTCTAAATGGCGGACGAAAATATCTTAAAAAACGTGGGTTTTTTACATGCTCTCTATGTTAACCATTTTTAAGGTGAAAAAAATACAATGAGAAACCCGAGATTATGATTCAATTTGATATTTTTGATCTTGCTGGCAATAAATAAGCTACTAAAATGCTAAATTTAAAAATGGTACATTCAAAATGGTGGCCGAAAAATCAATTTTTTCATTTGTATGTAATGTTCGTTTTAATATCGTAATATGGTTTTAATGTTCGTTTTAAAAACCTATTTTCAACAACCCTTATTATTATTTTTTCTAAAATGTCAATTTTTAATTTGCCATTACTTTTGCAAAATTAATTTGTTTACACATTTTTTTAAACAAATTGTTCAAACTAATTTTACAAAACTAAATCATGTTTGGATTAAGCATACTCAAAACCCCCTTAAATAATTGATGTGGTATTTGTATTTTCTTTACCTTTCTTATGAACATAAACAGTTTTATTAAATTTATCAAATTAATTATTTATTAATTTGTTTATTAAAAAGCGTAATTTAAGACATAAAAGAACTATTCCGGATGTAACTTTTTCCATTCAATCCGATTCTAAAAAATCTTATGGTCACAGAAGAGTTAAAAAGACACAACATTTTTTTATCCGCCATATTGGACTCGCTATTGATATTTTTTTAATAATAATAATAAGGTACATTGAAAATATGTTTTTAAAACTAACATTAAAACAATATTAAAATATTAAAACGAACATTAGACGCAAATTTAAAAATTTATGTTTCGGCCGCCTTTTTGAAATTTAGCATTTTAGTAGTTTGTTTATTTCCAGAAACACCAAAAATATCAAATTGAATAATAATATTTGGTTTCTCAATTTTTTTTCACCTTAAAAATGGTATATTATGGATAATCTGTGCCAAATTTGGTGAAAAAAACCCGTTTACCAGATATTTAGGTGGCCCGATTGACATGGAATTGCCGATATATTTCTATACTATAAAAAAACCATTGCCTTTCCTACTAGGATGTCATACATTACTGAATCGATTTTATTCTGAGGCAATAAAATAGTCATTTTTTGAGATTTCGATACTTTTCTCCACAAGGAAAGGACTCAATCTTTTCGGTATGATGTTACGTATTTTTAGCAGAGGACGAATTCTGTGGATTCATCACCTGTGAAACTTTTGTGATAGTTGATCTTCCTAATCATGTAAATAGTCGGTCACCGGTGTCTACCCCTTCTCCACCAATAGCATTTGCGATAAAAAAAATTTGAAAATTCTAAGCTATTATTCAGATCCAGCACAAGTAGTTTGGAGGAAACAAGAAGCTTCTGCATATAAAATATAAAAACAGATTTAATAACAGATCAAAAGTTGTTAAATTGATATATTAATTACATTATTTTATTCTTAATACTACATTATTTTCTAATATAAATTCTGTCCAAGTATAATATTATCAAATGTGGGTTATATCATTGCTATTTAAGACAAAATTTATTGCATGATCTTGTCTTTGTGTTTGTCCTATCTTTTTATTCTGGTGAAAATTCGAATCTCTTTTAGAAATAGGAAAACAAAAATTTTCAATTTATAAAATTTCCATGTTTAAGCTTTAAGTTATAATTTTCTAGATCAACAGAATTGCCCGAAAAAATCAAAGAAATCAGCAGAAAGTATAGATCTTTGGCTGTATTCTTTTACAGCTCGTGACATCTCTTCTGGAAATAATTATGGTCCTAAGGTTTTATTCGAATACGATATTAATGAGACTTTTGATATCAAGGAAGAAATCATCCAAGGTAGTAGTATCACTGTAAGTTAAAATATGTCAAACAAAACTACAAAAAAGTAATTGCATATTAAATTTTAATAAATTTTTAGTTCCAGAGACAATTAAACTACATACCCACAAGGAGCAGAAAATTCAGGAATTAAAAGAGAAAATAAGATACACATGCAAAGAGTGTGGGCACAGCTATGCGCAGAAAAAGAATTTGAATTCTCATCAAAGATTCGAATGCGGCGTCAGTCCTCAGTTCAGTTTTAAATTCTGCCGTAAACTATTTGCATGGAAAAGTAACATGAAGGCACATATAGAACGCATTCATCAGTATTGAGGCGTAAATGCGATAAATTTTGGCGAAGTTACGATTGGCTGAGTAGTTTAATTCGACACAAATATTTTGTAAATGAAGGAATCAAATGGAAATTTATTTGCGATTATTGCGGGTATACAGCGAAGCAAAAATCACTCTTGTCAAATCACATGACTTCACGCAATCTGAAATAATAATAACCTACACGTAACATTAAACTTTATTCATATACTTTAAAGAAACAAATAATACTTGATTTGATCTGAGTATTTTATTATCAACTATAAATAACTATAGCTTTTTATGCAGGGTGGACACGCTGGGGCTTACATACACGGCGAGTTGAATGCTACTCGAGTTGCACAATAGCAGAGGAGAAGCCATTATAAAGGGATATTTTCATATTTCACGCCTTCAAAGTTTCATTCGGATTGGCCATTCGGCCAAGTCCGTGCATCTGCGGATCAAGTTTATAATAGTTTCCATGGTTGCGTTCGAAACTTCAAACGGATACAAGTTCCAAAACAATATAGGTTATGTTATATAGTAATTAAAAATAATAAGTGTTTAATTAATAATGAAGTGAAACATGTGAACTGAGAACTAAACGTCATTTTTTTCTGTGCCAATAACATTATAGAATGGCTGCTAAGTGAAAAATACTATAAAATAGTAATAATATTCTGTGCTTCCAGTGGACGAAGAGTGAATGGTGTTTAACGCTTATTCTTACTACATAAAAAAGGTATGTTATGAATAGACAAAATATGTTTCAAATAAAGTGAATGAAATATTACATGCTTAAACTTTAAATTAACATAACCTACTTTTACTGACAACGATTAGGGAAAACAGGTGAATCTGAACATAACCGTTTGAAGTTTCGAACGCAACCATGGAAACTATCATAAACTTGATCCGAAGATGTACGGACTTGACCGAATGGCCGATCCGAAGCAACTTTAAAGGCGCGAAATATGAAAATATCCCTGTATAATGGCTTCTCCTCTGTTGTTGTGCAATTCGGATAGCATTCAACTCGCCATGTATAGTAAGCCCCAGCGTGTCCACCCTGTATATTATGAATTTATACATTGACGAATGTATTCTATTCTTAACTAATAAAATCATCTTTATAAAATTTAGATACTTTTTTAAAACTAATAGGCAATTCCCGAAATTTTATGCCCAGGCTTAATCCTATAGATTGGAAAACGAGTCGCCGAGGAATCTTTGCACTTGAAACTTCAAAAATCTGCTTTAAATAAACACTTAAAGCTGACGAGTGACTACCAAATAGCAAGTGGGTCCTTTTCTTGCGGAACGTAACGTATATCAATTTAATTTTTACTGTCGTGATGATTTTTTAATCGTGTATCTTTTAAATCATCACAATAGTACAAGGGTTCACATGCAAACATCAAATTTTATTCTTTTACTTCGAGATACTAAATACTAAATGCTTTTGCAACGTAAATGTCTTCAAGGCCATTGGTTAGTGCATTGTGATTATATATGGGATCCAAATTAAAACTATATTTGCTACATGAAAGGGATTACAATAATCAAAAATGGCTATTTGTAACTTCCATGCTGTAACATTCTAGATCAAAATAATTCCAAGAGTGAATTGATGAAATCAACAAAAAGAAACGATGGTGTATCATATTCTTGTAGAACTACTCATATTTTTTCCGGAAATAAGTATGGTGCCAAGACTTTATTTGAATATGACAATGACGAAACTTTGGAGGACAAGCAAGAATTTATTCAAGGTATGCCTATTGAAATTAAAATATCTGAAGTAGAACTATAAAAAAGCAATCATATACTCTATTGTATTAAATTTTCAGACCAAACGACAATTTTAGCCCAGAAAGGGAATTAAGCAAACAAGTCAAATTTTTTTTACCGTATATATAAGAAAAGATGGTATTTTGGAGGTCAAGTCCAAACTGCAGACCGTAAAGAAGCAGGAAGTACAGGACTTAAAACTGGAAATAAAATACGCATGCAACAAGTGCGCTCGAAGCTATGCGCGGAAAGGAACTTTAAATGCACATCAAAAATTGGAATGTGATGTCATGCCACAGTTCGGTTGTAGTCTGCGGAATTTTTCGTGAAGTTATAAAAAATTAATAAGTGTCGCACAGGCGTCAAGTATACATCAATTCGACAATATACCACTCTATATCTTTTTAGAAAATTTAATTGTTTATTACTTATTTTTGTAATTTAATATTTTATGTAATTTTTTTTTTTTGTGAAAAATTGATTACGCCCAAAGTAGGAGCTACAAAAATTTTAAAAGAAATACAGGCATAAATAACATTAAATGAACTTCACAAAAAAACAAATAACTACGGAAAAAGTTTATTTAAGTCATTTTTAAATAATTTTTTTATAAACAAATGCAATTTTTACTCATTAGTGCTCTATCTCAGTTTGAAATTTTTTTCATGAATTTTGCAGTTATGTTTGGTATTTGGTGGTTAATTTTCGTTCACGTTGTGAATGAAAATTTGATTTTTCTAGCACTTACCGTTAAGATTACAAAACCGTTCTTGAAATTTCATATTGTTATTTATATTTACTACGTACCTCATCAGAAAAATTTTAATTTAAGGTGGATCACTGAGACAAAATTGCATTTGTTTATAGAAAAAAAATATTAAAAAATGACTGAAATAAACTGTTTTCATTGTTTTCGAGTACATTACTAGAAATTCACAGAGGCTTCGATATTAATGCATGAATGCGACTAATGTTCTCGAATATTATTACCTTAAAACATTCAAATAAATAACAAGTGTTATGCATTTTGAATACCTTTAATTTTTTGTAAAAATTACAGCATAATACTCGATTTTACTTTCAAAAGTTCCGAGAAGAAGTATTAAGCAATCTCATTAAAAAAAACCCTCATGAAAATTTTCTTTCCTTGATGAAGGCTGAAGGCTGATAGCGCAAAGTTATTTCTTCCAAGAAGTTTTACAAAAAATTCATGTGAAAATTTTTTCTGCAATGCATTATTATTGAAATATTCGCTACAATATGAATAAATTCCCTTTTCAACTCCAATAAATACTCCACGATTGATTAAATCAAGTGGAAGAACTTACTTTTCTACGAAATGTTTTCTTAAAGTCTAAATGTCCCATCCCAGGAAACAAGAATCGATTGAATGGAAATTATTTCAATCTGAGAAAAGAATGCCGATCCACGCGAATTTTATTCATTCTAATCAGCCAACATAAAGTCATTACCAATTCAGGCCAATCTCGTTAAATTATTTCAAAGGAAAAGTTTTTATAAAAATGTTTTCTGCCTATTAATTGATCTGTATGAATTATTATTTACTAAAAAAATTCTTACATTTTCGACTATAATTCTATCTAGATAGTCTCGATTAACTCCAGCCAAAAAGTACTTGCACATCTAGTTTCTCTTTTGTACGTGCTTTCGGGATCCCCACCGATTATTTTACGCCAAAACTGAAAAAATTGGACTACGCGTTGTCAAAAAAAAATGTTTCTTCATTTTCAACAATTATTAATCCCATTTTTCTCGAAAATGACGGAAAATATGAATAGTAGTTCATAGTTTCATAGTACCCTTAGCAGATGTATATTTTGTGTATTTCAAAAAAACAATAAATAAATATATTAAATAGGTTTTGCTCAAATAGATTTTGATTTTTTTCACTTTGCTTTATTTTCGAAAAAAAATTGAATTTGAATGGTCAAAAATTTTATTTCTTCAATTTTGGGGATAGAAACCAATTTTTCTTTACTTTAAAGCGAAGGGACCTTAAAATTGTCATGGAGCATGTTATTTACCGAGTCGAAAAACTAAAAAACGAACGCGTTTTTTAAAATGAAATGTTTAAGTTCATTGAACTGAATGCTATTTTCGTTGATTTTTATTGATTTTTTTTTCTTTTTGCAAAAATTTATAAAATTATACAAGATAAACATCTCGTAAGGGTATCAATTTATGTATTTTAGGAAAGAAACAATTTTGAACGGTGAACTGCTATTTATATTTTGCGTCGTGTTAGAAAAAAATTAAATTTTTAATAGTTAAAAATGAAAAACACGTACAAAAGAGAAACTGGATGAACAGGTACTTTTGGGTTAAACTTAATCGAAATTAGCCGTGATTATACATTTTATATTCTGTTACAATGAAATAATCATTTCTCTAAAATTCATGTATATTATTTAACTTCATATTATAATTTTATATTTACTAAATAATGTTTTTGTAATTTCCTATATTCTTAATAATATACATATTCCAGTAATTGACCTACAAATAAATTTACAGAAATATAGACATGTCATTTTCTTAGTTTAAAGCATTGCTCAATGAATATTATACATTTTATTTTTCGTTGCAATAAAGTTCTCTGAAAACAATTAACTACGATCAAAGAAAAAGTTTATGGACATGAAATATTAAATGAGGATTTATAAGATATAGAAAATTTGAAATTTATGACATTCTTTTAATTTTGATACTAGCTAGATTTTTTCATCATTTACATTTTGTTCAAGCGGATATAGTTTATTGCATGATCTTCTCTTTATGTTCATCCTACCTTTTATTTAAAAAAATTTTGAATCTCCTTTGGCAGTAAAGAACGAAAGACTTTAAATTACATGCCATGTATGAAATCACCAGGGAGAAAGGATGGGGCCAAATATCCTGGTACAACTGCTTACATTTCTTCTGGCAATAAGTCCCCTACCAAGACATTCATTGAAAACGAAGTTGATGAAACTTTGGAGATCAAAGAAGAATTCATCCAAGGTTTGCCTATTTTAATTAAAATATCGTGGATGGAACTTCAAAAAATCAATCGTATATTACATTTTATTAAATTTTCAGATCCAGGAACGATTACAGTCCAGAAAGGGAATAAATCAAATGAGTCAACATTTTGTACCATGTATCTAGAAGATGAAATTTTTGAGTTGAAGTTCAAACCAGAGACTCTACAGAAGCAGGAAATTCAGACACATGACATGAATGCCCATGTGCTTCGCATGCATCATAAAATAAACTCAAAAAAGTCGATATTAATGCATAAATGCGACGAATTTTATCGAAGTTACACTTGCTCAGGTGATTTAAATCGACATAAACGTGCGCAACATGCAGAAATCAAAACACAATATATTTGCGACTATTGTGGCTTCAGAGCCAACGAAAAAAGTAACTTGTCAAAACACATCATTTTATGGAACTCACAGACTTTGAAAAGAAGGCATAATCGTAACAAAATTTCACGAATTTATACTTGATTATGTACTTTAGGTCATTATGAACGTTCATAACATGCAATAAGCAAACCAAAATTCATTTTTTCTTTCCACGCGTCAAATATTTTGCAATATCAGAAACAAAAAGTGTTGCATTACTTCCTTAAGATCTCAGACATTTGAGCAGTCAGAACTTAAAAAAAAACAATGTAAGTTACATTGACCCATCAAGTGACAGTATGAACAGAGCTTGAAGCTTATATTTTTCAAAAATATTTTCGCTTTTAATTATTATCATTTTCAATAAAACAAAGAGACTCTTGCATAAATCCAGATCGTTGATTTTCTTAATCATGTAACTAGTGCAGACGTTCACCTAGAAATAAAATGTCCGAAAGTTATGCGTGTGATAAATTTAAATATTATATACAATTATGTTATGCAAATTAAAAATTAAATTTTTCTTGGTCGAAAAATTTCTTCTGAACACAAGTAGAGTCAAATTTGGAGTTAGTATCGGTTTTAAAGCTGACCGTGACGTACTCTCAGCCATCCCCACCGCGTTGCGCCAATTCTCGGAAAAACTAAATCCAGAATCACTAAATCCAGATTCGACTCTAGTTCAAAGTAAAAAAGAAGTTTTCCCATACAGAATTTCAAAATAGTATTTACGGCAGATAAAAAATTTTGAAATTGATACATTATTCACATTCTCTTAATCTCAATAATACAATGTTTTGTAGTGCAAATGCTGTCCAGCTAGAATACAGTCTGCTGTAGGTTTAATCACTGTTGATTGAGTTACAATTTAATGCATGATCTTCTCTTTGTGTTCTTTTTTTCCTTGTTTTGAAAATTCGAATCTCTTTTAGAAATAGGAAACCCGGAAAAAATCAAAAAAAATCCAGAGAAAGGCTAGATGTTTGGCCGTATTCTTCTACAACTCCGGGCATCTTACATTGCATATTACATTTTATTACATTTTTAGTGCCAGAGACAATTGCAGACCAGAAACGATATAAAACATACCAGTCAGAAATCGGTACTCTAGACGTAAGAAAAAATAAGATTTTAAAGATTCAGCCTAAACTACCGACGGTCATGAAGCAGGAAATTCAGGAATCAAAACAAAAAGTAAGATACACATGTAAAAAGTGTGTGTGAAGCTATTCCCGCAAAGGAACTTTGACTTCTCATCAAAAATTCGAATGCGGCGTCAGTCCTAAGTTCAAATGCAAATTCTGCGGCAAACTATTTACTTGGAAAAGGGACATGAATGGACATGTAGATCGTGTGCATCAAAAAACAATCTCAAAAAAGGCGCCATTGAGGCATAAATGCGATCAATGTCCGCGAAGTTACAGTTGGCTAAAAGGTTTAATTCGACACAAACTTTTTGAACATGAAGGAATCAAACCAAAATATATTTGTGATTTTTGCGGACATAAAGCGCAGCAAAAATCACACTTGGCAAAGCACATAACTGCACGTCATCTGAAATAATAATAAGGCACACGAAACGTCTGTAACCACGTCTCACGAATGTGAGATGTGTGGCCATTCGGGTGGCCTTTACATTTAGATTTTGAAATCTTCTTGGCCTCACCCTCCTATTTTGTATAAATAGCCAAAAAAATGTTCCCCACAAAATTTGAGCGAAATCGGTTAATATTAACGCATGGTCCAAAGCGC
>NC_046658.1:85606148-85613501 GCF_010883055.1 Belonocnema kinseyi | reverse complement strand
AAACACTGATGTTTTTTATTTCTTTTACATAGAAAAGTTCGTAAAATAAATAAAAAATATCATCGTCCGATCCACTATATATAAATTATATATATTTTTTAACCTGGGACTCAAAGTTTCGCATGCAATTAACATGGGGAAAAGTACCGTAAATTTCAAATGCAGTTCATTTTTTACATTTCATCGAAATTACTTGGCTCTGTACAATTATGATCTGTAGAATACGTTGAAAAAATATATCTACGCAAAAAAATTCTTTTTAAAAAATTTACAAAATGGCTTATTCCTAAATTTCAATCAAATTTACAATTTCCACAATTAATAAAAAAATTTCGTCAAATTAGAAAGCACGCGATGACAATTAAAATAAAAAAAATTTGAAAAAATGCAAGAGGGCCGCCCAATTTTTTTGTTTATTCTTTATTTCTTTGTTTCTCGGTCACAATTTTTCAATTGTCAATATAAAGGTTATATTATCGTAAAGAAACACATTTCGTGATGCTCGAAATTGAATTTTTTTTAAATTTGAATTTTAGTTGTCATCACGTACTTTCAAAAAAATGAATCTGTCTCTCATAAGAATTTTATTAGATTTTCTTAATATTTGTAGAAATTGTAATTTTGGTTTAAATTTAGAGATCCGCCATTTTCTGAATTTTGAAAAAAATGTCATGAATTTATATTTTTTCAGCATAGTCTCAAGATCATAATTGTACAAAAGTATTCCGTTGAAATATAAAAAAATTAACTGCGTTTGAAATTTTACGGTACTTTTCCCCATGTTAAATGTATGAGAAACTTTGTGTACTTTGGGCCACAAGTTAATATTAACCGATTTCGTTCAAATTTCGTGGAGATCATTTTTTTGGTCATTCTAAAAAATGTGGGGGGGGGGGCGAGACCAAAGAAATTCGAAAGAAAAGAATCCACCAAGAGTAAATAAGGACTGCCCTATTGGCCATTTATACAATAAAACCCTGTTTTGAATTTCATTAAATGTTTGCAAACCTCAAATTGCCTTTTCAAAAAATCAGGCCATAATAGTCCTTTTTTATTTTGTAAAAAGTCTGTATATGAAAGATAAATACACAATAATGTTATTGAAGAAAGTGGGTTGTGGCTATTTAAATGTTATAAGGGAAATTTTGTTTATGTGTGTGAATAATAAGTAAACTTATAGTTAATGTCATATATAATACTTTATGAACAAGCAACGAGTAATACGTTATTTTATTTCTATGATTTATTATTTACTATAAAGAATAATAGAATTTTCTATTTTATTATGTGACACTTTGACGAATGTATTCTATTATGAGGCAATAAAATAATCATTTTGATAAAATTTAGATGCTTTCTTTTAACGTAATTGTTACTTCGTGTAAGGAAAGGGCCCACTTTGTCAATATGGTGTTCCGTATATGGGGCCAAAGGGCCAGATGAATTCACGGCATTTTATACAGAGTTCGATTCCTGTGAATTGAAAAACGAGTCACTGAGGAACCTCTGCAGTTGATATTGATAAAATCCGCTTTTCAAAAATGAAACAGAAAAACAATTAAAGTTTTCCATTGACTACGAAGGAGCAAGTGGGCAGTTTTCTTGCTGAACGTAACATATATTAATTTAATTTCTACTGTTTACTGTTACAAATATGAAATTTCATTCCTTCAGTTCGAGAAAGTTCTTTCGAACACAAGTACATAGTTACTAGAACCGGAGAAGTTTTGGGATATACTTTATCAAATTAGGATTTACTGATTAGATTAATGTACTTGTTTTACACAGTAAACCCCAGGAATAAATTTTATCTTTCAAAAACATAAAAACTTTGCATCACGTTTATCTAACGAAAGATAAAATTTATCTGAAAAAAGATCAAATTCATCTAAAAAAAGATAAAATTTATCTGACGTAAATATTTTGTTGACATAGGTTATATGAAAGACGGCTGCGTCTATTTTCACAGAAAAAATGTCCTTCATAAATTTAAAAATCCTCGTGGTATTCAATTTGAAATATTCTCACTTTATTTCACTAATTTTAAACCCAAAAATCACTTACCTACACTTACTGAATACACAGTCAACTTCAGTCCATTACTTTTGTTGAACAAAACTAATTTTTGGGTTTAAAATTAGTAAAATAAAATGAGAATATTTAAAATTGAATACCACGAGGATTTTTAAATTTATGAAGGACATTTTTTCTGTGAAAATAGACGTAGCCGTCTGATATATAACATATCCCGGTAAGAAGCCTTGCATTAAAAAGTATTAGAAAATTTGAATCCCTAAGAATTCCGTTTCTGTCCTTAGTTTTTGTAATTGTCATTAGGCGACGAAAATTATAAGATTTCAATCCCTTTTAAAGCCGATCGGAGCTATCAGGCGTGACCTCGAATATACTAAAAACACAATTTTCGTTTGAAGCATTAGAACGCACTCTAAAAGTATGAAATTTGCCAAATCTAGTAAAATTGTATGTAAGAATACATTTCTTTATCGTCAAATGTTCGCTTTGTTCAAATATTATCAATTAAAAAAATATAAAATCATGATAAAAAATTGAAAAAATTATTTTTTACGAGAACCTTCTGTGTGGAAATTGATCCTGACATCGTAAACCTTCTGTATGAAAATTGATCCTGACATCGTAAAATGACCGACGTTATGTTTTAAAAAGCTTTTTGCCTGATTATTATTCGAAAAACAGTAAATAAATGTAGCAAAAATGGCTGAATTAAAAGGGATTAAAATTTGTCTAATTCTTGGTTGATTTGTGGTATTCAGCAAAATATTGTCAGCGTTAGGTACAGAAAGGGATTCAATTTGAGAGCTAACTTCAACCGCCGTGGATATTCAAAACGGGAGGACAAAAACGGGATCCAGAAGTATTCAATATTTCTCACGTAACCACTGAATGAATGAAATTTTTCAATACTTTTTAATGCAAGCCTTTTTACCGGGATATCAAAAAAATATTTACGTCTGATAAACTTGATCTTTTTTCAGATAAATTTTATCTTTTTTTAGATAAACGTGATGCAACGTTTTTATCTTTTTGAAAGATAAAATTTATTCCTGGGGTTTACTGTGTACTCTTTTGATCTCAGCACTACATTCTGTTATACTGTAAATATTGCACGAACATATGTACTAATAGGTTTTCTGCATGATATTTTCTTTTTGTACTTTCTATTTTTTTCTTTTCTGGAAATTATAATATCTTTTGGAAATACGAAACGAAACATTTAAATTTATAAAATACGCGTTTAAAGCTATTGGGTTCTGTATTGTGATTGTACATAAACTAAAAAGTCCCGGGACGGTTGGATATTTCCTCAGGTAAAATATTTTTCAAAAAAGTGAAGGTCATTTCTGAAGTAAATTTCAACGAGGAATTCAATGGTGACCTTTATTTTGACCTTGAAGTTGACCTTCATGACTTTTTGAAGGTCAACTTTGTTTCTTTAAATGGAAACCCCCTTTTTTACATCTGCAATCGATAGAGCGGAAAATTCTACGTTCAAGTACGTACCCAAGTCATAGGTCAGTTGTAACGTTCAAGGTCAGTTAGAGGTTATTTGAAATTAACAAAGTTTTCCAAGAGGTCAGTGTAATTCCTGAAGTAAATTTCAACGAGAAATTCATTGGTGAGCTCGGCTTGGTTACAGCGTTTTGAATATTGTAAAATCATAAGGAAACTTTTCATTAAAAGTTCCAGGTGTTCTGGTGAGAGTTCTGTTCCTCCCCGAAGAGTTATACAGTCCTATACCGTTTTTCAATGCCTAAGTCAATACCTAAGGTGATACCATAAGTCCTATATCATTTTTCCATACGAATATTACGAATCGAATTTAAATTTACGTATTACGAGTACACACTTACTATCTTTCGCTAAAAGATTATTCTGGCACAAGCTAAAATTTCGGAACGAGAGAGGGTATCTGTATTAATGATGCGTGGTTGGGGAGATCGAGTTCGATCTTTTCATTAAGTTCGTTTGTTTTTTAATCGCACTTTTCGTAGTGGAGAAGGGTTAAATCCTCTCTCAAAATCAACAATTGAAAGAACTGTAAGGCGCTTCATGAATCATGGATCTATCAAGAACCTTCAGAGAACTGGTCGGCCAAAATCTGAAGGATCTGAGTAGATGGAGATGGACATAGCCCAAGCATTTGTTGAAAATCCACACCTTAGTTTACGTCGAGCTAGTGATGAGCGTGACGTTGCTCCTGAGACGGTGCGAAATATTTTGTAAAGCATTAATTTCCATCCTTCCAAAGTTCATCTGGTACAAGAGCTCAATGAAGACGATCCTGATCGTCGGGTTGAATTTTGTGAAATTATGATGGACAGAATTGATAGTGATCCTGTTTTCTTGTACAATACAGTATTTTCAGGTGAATCTACTTTCACTTTGAAAGTTGAAGTTAACAGGCAAAATTGTAGATATTGGTCCGGCACAAATCCTGATTGGATTTTCGAGAGTCACACACAATCTCCACAAAAGATTAATGTTTGGGCCGGTATCTTGAATGATACATTGATAGGCTCTTTCTTTCTTTCTTCATCGATGGCCTGCTAGATCTTCTGATCGGATGCCTCTCGACTATTTTCTTTGGGGTTATTTAAAGAGCAAATTATACTCAACGCAATCGCAAAGCTTAGACAAATTGCAGAATCGGATTCTGCAACAGGCTACTTTGATTGATAGGGAGATGATTCGTAATACTGTTACTCATTTTTACAATCGCATAGCTTTTTGTCAAGAAGCTCAAGGCTTTCAGTTCGAACATCTTCACTGAAGCGTGAGAGGCAAGGGGCCTCACACTAATCGAGCACCCCAAAGGGAACAGAATTTACTACGTCCACGTCGTTGTTCCTGGATTATGCTAAACGTAAACGTAAACTGCTTGGAAAAATTTGAAAAAACCTTGAAGATCATCACGAAGATCAATACAAAGCTCACCAGTGAATTTCTCGTTGAAATTGACTTAAGGAATTGCACTGACCTCTTGGAAAACTTTGTTAATTGCAAATAACCTCTAACTGACCTTGAACTTTACAATTGACCTAGGCCTTGGGTACGTATCTGAACGTAGAATTTTCCGCTCTATCGATTGCAGGTGTAAAAAAAGGGGGTTTCCATTAAAAAAAAAAACAAAGTTGATCTTCAAATGCCATGAAGGTCAACTTCAAGGTCAAAATAAGGGTCATCATTGAATTCCTCGTTGAAATTTACTTCAGGAATTACACTGACCTTTTGATAAACTTTGTTAATTTCAAATAACCTCTGACTGACTTTGAACGTTACAATTGACCTATGACTTGGGTACGTACCTGAACGAACAATTTTCCGCTGTATTGATTGCAGATGTAAAAAAGGGGTTTATCATTAAAAGAAACAAAATTGACCTTCAAAAAGCAATGGAGGTTAACTTCAAGGTCAAAATGAAGGTCACCATTGAATTCCTCGCTGAAATTTACTTCAGGAATGACCTTCACTTTTTTGATAAATATTTTACCTGAGGAAATATCCAACCGTCCCGGGACTTTTTAGACACCCTGTATATGGGTTATAAATTAAAGTGATATTTGCTGCAAGACAAGGATTAAAATCATCAACAATTGCTTTTTCTAACTTTCATGTTGTAACATTCTAGATCAACATGATTCCACGAATAAATCGAAGAGATCAATAAAAAGGCGGGATGGTGTGTCATATTCTTGTAGAATTACTCACATTTCTTCTGGCCATAAGTCTGGTACCAACACTTCAATTGAATATAACAATGATGAAACTTTGGAAATCAAACAAGAATCCATCCAAGGTATGAATATTCAAAATAAAATATTTTTATTAAAACTATAAAAAATCAATCGTATACCCAATTTTGTTGGGTTTTCAGATCCAGGGATAATTACAGTCCAGAAATGGAAGCAAACAATTAAGTCAAAATTGTGTAACGCACATATGAAGCCCGAACTTCAGACCCTAAAGAAGCAGGATATTCAGGAATCAAAACCGAAAATGAAATACACATGCAACAAGTGTGCGCGAAGCTATTCACATAAAGGATCTTTGAAATCTCATCAAAAATTCAAGTGCGGCGTCATGCCACAGTTCAGTTGTAAATTCTGCAATAAACAATTTGGAACGATACAACTAATGAAGGGGCATGTAAATCGCATGCATCAGAGAACAAACTCAACCAAATCAGCTTTAAGGCATAAATGCGATAAATGTTCGCGAAGTTACAGTTGGCTAAAAGGTTTAGTTCGACACAAAAAATTAGTGCATGCAGTAGTCAAACCACAATTTATTTGCGATATTTGCAGATTTAAAACGATGCAAAAATCAGACTTGCTAATTCACATTACTGCACGTCATCTGAGATAATAATAATAGGGTGATCCCATTATTTTTATGTATTTTTGTATCTTAAAGAATATGTTTTAAAATCACTATAAATAACGGTATAGTGTAAAAAAACTTATTTTTCAAATCAATATTTAAAAAAAGTACATATTTCCAATTCCTATTACTTTCGCGCCCATTCCGCGATCTTGATGTAACGTAGCATGTCGCCAAAAGCTCGTAAATAAGCTGGGCGTTTCACGTTTTTCATAAAAATTGAAACAAAGCAACGCTATTATTAGTGATTTAAATCTAAATTTAAATTTAGATTTAAATTTAGCACCTCTCTTTGGATTTAAATGTAACACCTCTGCCGAAAATGCAGGAAATTTATTTATATCTGTACCGAAACGAGAGGAACGACAAAAATCGTACAAAAATATGCCCTATGCCGGTTTGTATGTGAGCTCTAAACTCATGCAAAACAGATCATCTTTCACTTAACAAGTACTATTAAATTAAATATCCAAAACATAAATTAACAATCTTGTAATTATACATTTTATAAAAAGATTTCTAAAAGCAATAAAAGCATTTAGGAAAAAAGTGAGGGTAAGTTTTCTAGATGCAATATTAGATATATGACTTTGTAATATGATTCGACGAATGTAATTATCATTCTAAGTTGATAATTGATTTAAAATGAATCTGTTATATCATCAGTGAAATGTTACCATACCGACAATAGACAACCCTCCAAACTATAAAGGCAGAAAATCCACAATATCGATCAAGTTAAGAATCTTCAATAACAGAAAATGCTGAAAGTCTTAATCAGACTAGATGGAAAATAATATTTTCAAATTAAAATTAAAATTGTTTCTTGAAAAAAAGATCCTATTCCTTCTTCACTCCATTGGCAATTGAACCACAAAACTAAATATTACAGATTATATTATATAAATATATAATAAAAATAAATCAAATAAA
>NC_046658.1:85586104-85606048 GCF_010883055.1 Belonocnema kinseyi | reverse complement strand
GATTTATTTAAAATAATTACTTGTACCATTAACACCTAGCTAAAAATTAGCGTTATTTTCTTGAATTAAGAGATTTATTCTGATCCCTCTAATAGCTTAATTGGAAAAGCACCTCACTGCAAATCAGAAGTTTTGTGGTTCGATTCCCAATGGAGTGAAGAAGGAGTAGGATCTTTTTTCGAGAAATAATTTTAATTTCAATTTCATGAATTGAATAAATAAAAATAAGTGTTTTAATAAGTTAACGTCATTCAACCCATTTACTATTTTTGCATTAATTCCTCGAGCCTCAGCAGCGCTAAAATTGGAAAACATTGCAAAAAAAATCACTTACCATAAGTTGAATCGCTTTTGACAAATTATTTTAACTAGCTTTAACGTATCCGGGCATACTTATACTCAATAAAAATAAACCCCTTTTATCCAAAAACAGTTGAGGATTAATTATTTGAGTTATTTTTATTAAACTAACCAAGTATTTTCTGCTACTTTTGTGACGGATGACATCATACCACGTGTTTCAAACTATCATGAATTCTTTAAGAATCAAAGATTACAAAAAAGAATTGAGTATAAGGCAAGTTACTGTAAATTGAAAAAACGAGTCACTGAGAAACCTCTGCAGAGTGAACTTATCAAATCCGCTTTTAAAAAAGGAACAAAAAACCATAAAAAAAATATCAGAAAAGTAGCTTGTCAAAACACATTACTTCATGACATATGAAATAATAATAAAGTACACCTAACACTGGAAACGTACACAAGTCGAAAAAATCCTTCTTCCCCTCAACGCATACGATATTTTTTTTGTAACAAACGGATGATTTCCGACACAACTCGATATACAGTCATAATTTCAGCCCAAGTTAGATTTCGGCTAAAGGAAGCATGATTCACGGTCATTTTGAGGGTAGTTTGTGGTAACTCACCACTAATTGCTTAAAATGATTTTTTTAAATGTCTATAAATTTCCGGAAATTTGCGGTCATTTATGATAATTTTACAAGTGAATATGATAATTTACCATAAATTACCTAAAATCCAATTTTAAACATTTTAAAAAATTTTCGGGAATTTATTAAATTTTTGTTAATTTATGGTAATACTACGGGTAATTTATCGTAACTTGAGATAAATTACACAAAATTCATTTCAAACATTTTTATACTTTTTTGGAAATTTATAGAAATTTTTGGCCATTTATGGTGATTGTATAGGTAAATATGGTAAATTGCCATAAATTACCCAAAATTCCTGTTTATGCATTTTTATAAATTTCCGAAAAATTATGAAATATTTTGCTAATTTATGGAAATATTACTTAAGATACACTACACAAAATTAAATTTAAGAATTTCTATAAATTTACGGAAATTTCTATAAATTTACGGAAATTTGTGGTAATTTGATCAATTATATTATGTATGGTAACATTCCATAGATTACCGCAAACTAGTAATATCTGCTACCAAAATTTCCTCACAGTTTTACGGTGAGTAGGCTGATTTTGTCGTAAAGTGCCCCGCCTCATATGCATGAAAAGAGTTTCAACGTTATACTCCACTTTACATTCTGAAGTTTGGGGTAGGTAGATTTACTTCTCTTAGATATTGACATAAATTACTTTTCTCAAATCGATAGTTTGTTTTACGTTTTGTTTATTACGGCCAAATATTATATGTATGAGAAGCTATGATTTGATCATCAGCTTCTTTTTAATTCAGCAGCAAATGTAAACTATTCATTAATGACATTGAAGACTCTACAGACCAATGCGTAGAGAGGCAGAGTCGTTTTTACAAAAACCTGCGTATTACGAACAAATAAGATTATTTTCGTCATATGTATTCATGAATGTAATGTCGAATGTTTTAAAAATGAGAATAATTAGGTATTTCATATTGAGACTGTTGAACAATTGTATAAAAAATTTGGTTTCGTGTGTCATATACTACTAATGTTACATATACACCAAACTCTAGGTTTTAATCCAGTGTTGGGAATTCAAGCCTTGGTCACGAACGGGGGATTCAAACGTAAGCATTCGGGGCCGTCTGAGCCGTTACCACATGGAGAGAAATTTCAAGATATCAATTCACGGAAGCCCGTGATTTTAGAGCTACAATTTTTACGTGCTTCAAAGTCTCGGACTCTATGATCTAAAGGTATAAAATTCGAGACCTGGGAGCAAAGGAGTTCTCGCGCCAAAGCATGATAAAATCAAGAAGCAATTCCGTGAAACAATCTCTCGAAATTTCTCTCCATGCAATTTCAATACATATAAAAAAAATTATTGCATTTTCCTTTGTAATATTGCATTAACGAATTTACTCGATTCTGAGAGGATAAAATACTCATTTTGTCTAAGATTTAGATCGTTTCTGTCATAACTGAATTTACGAGAAACAAGAAGTTGTTGGATCTAATACATTCAACTGATATATGTATGACATTTTTAAATCTCAATACTACATTCTGTTGGGTAATTACTGTTAAAGTGGGTTAGTGTGCGTAATGACTAGTAATTGAGTCAAAGCTGCATGATCCTTTGTTTGTGTTCGTCTTATCTTTATTTTTTGCAAAATACGAATCACCTGTAGAAATAGGAAATCAACTATTTACATTTACAAAACTGCCGTTTGTAACTTTTACGTTATAATTTTCTAGATCATCAGAATTCAAAGACTGCATTAAAGAAATCAACTGGAAAACAGACTGGTGGCCTACATCCTTGTAAAACCACTCACTTTTCTTCTGGAAATAAGTCTACTATCAAGACTCTAATTGAATACGACATGGATGCAACTTTAGAAATCAAGGAAGAATGCATCCATGGTATGTATATTTTAATAAAAATATTTCTGATGAAACTATAAAAATGATATTGCGTATGACATTTTGTTAAATTCTCAGGTACAGAGACAAACACAGTCGAGAAACGGAATAAAACGTTTGAGACAACATTTTATACCGTCGATATAAAAAGAGATGAGATTTTGGATGCTGAGCGGACTCTCAAGAAGCAGGAAGTTCAGGAATCAAAACAGGAAATGAAACACACATGCGAAAAGTGTGCTCGAACCTATAAATATAGAAAGAATTTGAATGAGCACCTAAAATACGAATGTGGCGTCATGCCACAGTTCAGTTGTAAATTTTGCCCTAAACTATTTAAACGGAAAAGTGATATGAATGCCCATGTGAATCGCATGCATCACAAGGGAACCTCAAAAAAACCGGTATTGAAGCACAATTGCGACAAATGTGCACGAAGTTACAATTGGCTAAGAGATTTAAGTCGACACAAACGCTTAGTACATACTGCAGTCAAACCAGAATTCACTTGCGATTACTGCGGATTTAAAACTAATGTAAAAAGTACCTTGGCGGAACACATTCCTTTACGCCACTTACAAGCATCGAAAAAGAGGCGAAATTGCGATAAATGTTCACGAAGTTACACGTGGTTAAGTGCCTTAAATCGACACAAACGTTTGCACCACGCAATGGTTAAACCGCAATTTACTTGCGATTTTTGCGGATATAAAACACGTGTGAAAAATACTTTATCCGATCACATTCATTCACGACATTTACACACACCAAAACAAAAGCTTTATTGCAACAAATGTTCACGAAGTTACACATGGTCAAGTGCTTTAAACCGACACAAACGTATGCACCACGCAACGTTTAAAACAAAATTTATTTGCGATTTTTGCGGACATAAAGCACATGAGAAATCAAACTTGTCAAAACACATTGCTCTACGCCATCTAAGACAATAATAACGTACAAAAAACATTAAACTGTTGGAAAATTCTAATAAAGAAATTTTAAGCAATAAATTGAGAAAATTCTTTTTTACACTATATTGAATTGTTGTGTCCTTAAATAAATGACTTATCGTTATTTCTGACTATATCGAAAATAATTATTTTTTAATTTTTAAATTAATTTTTTTTCCTGAAAAAAAATCTACTCACATCGATCCATTGGGAATCGAACCACAGTACTTCTAATTTCTGTTTGGGTGCTTTTCCAATTAAGCTATCAGAAAGACCGAAAGAAGAATCCTATTTCAATTCCCAGTCGAGAGGAGTAGATCTTTTTTCAGACCAAAATTTATTATGAAAATTAAAAAAAAATATTTTCGATCTAGTCAGAATTTACGTTAAGTATTTTTTCTCTAATTTCACGGATTTTGGATTGAAATTTCTACTGATCGCTGGTGACTACCTCAGATTGACGTAAATGACTTTTGTTAATTATATAATTTGTTATTGTGTGTTTTGTTTATTTAACAAAAATTATTATACGAGACTTTATAGATTGATACCCACTTTTTTAGATTTATTAACAAGTGTTAACATCAATTTATAATAGATATTCGGGTTCCAATCGTGTAAAAAACTACAAATTTTGCCGACGTTTCGTGAACATTGCAGTTCACTTCTTCAGGGCTGACCTAAAACTGAAAAACATTGAAAACATGCTTTTGGAGAAAAAGGTATCTTAAGTTGGCGAGTGCTACATCTTTTCTTCAAATACGAAATTTACCTTTTTCAGGTAACTGCGGAGATATAAGTATAATTTAAAAAGGTAAAGGGTGCATTTAAGTATGGTTTCCCATCAAAATTCCAAATAGATACTTTTGGTCGCAAAAATGCGAATCCTAAATTTTGCCACTAAAAAGCGAATATTTCCTGAACTACGGTAGACAAAGTGGGCCCTTTTCTTGCGAAACATCATATATGTATTAATTTAAATATTACTGCATGATGCTTTTGTGATTGTCCATCTTTTCAATCATGAAGAAAGTGCAGGATTTTACCTAGAAATAAAACTGCTGAAATTGAAACGTGTTGTTTATTTAAACAAGTCATAATATTATAGAATGCAGTAAACAAATTATATTCTTCCAGGGCTGCAAAGGTCTACCGAACAAATCTCACGAGCGAAGAAGAAAATATCAACCTAGAATTGATGGCAAATCAAAAATGTTAAATTGATATATAAATATATATGATATTCTTTTAATTTTAACAATACATTCTTTTATAATTTAAATTTCTTCCAAGTAGATTTACTAGTAGGTTTACTGCATGATCTTCCTAAAGACATTGGGTAATTTAATGTGATTTTATGTAGGTTATTAATCTCATATTCATTGCGAAATAACAATTAAAATTATCGTTAATTTATATTTTTTGAAATTCATCTTATAATTTTCTAGACTATCAGATGAAAAGTGAGTCGAAGAAATCGACTGGAAGACGGGATGGTGGGCCATATGTTCGTACAACTACCGATGTTCCTTTTGACAATAAGTTTGGTGCCATGACTTCAATTGAGTACGCCATTGATGAAAGTTTGGACATCAAGGAAGAAAACGTCCAAGGTATGACTATTTTATTTGAAATACACTTAATGAAACTATAAAAAAATTGATATTATATTTTGTTAAATTTTTAGATCCAGGGACGTCCATAGTTCAGAAACGGAATGAAACATACAAATCAAAATTTTATACCGTAAACATAAGAGAAGGTGATATTTGTTATTCCAATCCCAAAGTGCAGAGCCCGAGGAAGCTAGAAATTCAGAAATCCAAACTGGGAATTAAATATACATGCAACATTTGCGCGCGAAGCTATGCGCGCAATTCATCTTTAACTGCTCATAAAAAATTTGAGTGCGGGGTCATGCCACAGTTCAGTTGTAAATTCTGCGGCCAGCTATTCAAACGGAAAAGTCACATGAATGAACATATAGATCAGGTGCATCACAAGATAAGCTCAACGAAGCCGGTATTAATGCATAAGTGTGATAAATGTTCTCGAAGTTACATTTGGCCAACTCATTTAGCTCGACACAGACGTCTAGTGCATGCAGCAGTTAAACCACAATTTATCTGCGATTTTTGCGGATACAAGACGAATACGAAATGTAACTTGGTGACACATATGAACTCACGTCACTCACAGACAACCGAATCCAAACATATATGCAACATATGCGCTCGAAATTATCGCTCGGCAAGTGGTTTATATCAACATAAACGCATAGAGCACGCAGTACTCAAACCACAATTTAATTGCGCTATTTGCGAATTCAAAACTAAACGCAAAGATTACCTGTCAAATCATATCACAGCAAAGCATTTTCACATTTAATAATTATTATTCAGATTGCCGGTCAGCTGCTTTCCCATTAAGTTATTAGAGATATCGAAAGAAGAATTTATTTTCATAAATACGCGCTATCTTAAGCCAGGTGTTACATTTATTATACGAGTCATTTTAAAGGAATCTGTATTATCATCAGAGTTAGTTACTATCGATCAGTGTGGATGTCATTCCACAATCTGTTGAATTAAAAAATAAATAAAATAAATTAGAAAATTTTTTTATTAAATTTTTCTGAAAAAGATCTTCTCACTTTGCTCCACTAGGAATCGAATCCCAGAACTGCCGACTGTCGGTGGAGGGCTTTCCCAATAAGCTTTTAGAGAGATCGAAAGAAGATCTGTTAGTATGTATACAAAATACTGTATTTCTACACAATGCAGAAGCGGATGTTACGTTATTTGATTTGTATAATTTTTCGTCTAATATAAAATATTATTGCATTTTATGTTATAATATTATACTATAGCGAATGTATTTTATTCTGAGATAATAAAATAAAGTACTTTTTTAATTTGATATAATTATTTAATTTTTTTTGCAGATGCGTTTGCGATTTTGTTTCTTCCTGATAATGTAAATAGTAAATAGAAATATAAAATTATCAATTTTTCTAATTCTATAAAATTGCGAGAAATGTATGGATGTCATTTCATACTCGTAAAATGCATAAAAGTTACCGGTCAACGAATATTGCTTACCCTGAGCGAAATTGGTCAAAATAAAAAGTTTTTTATAGTAAAAAAACAATCATTGCTTTTTTTCATCTTATTTGCTTCCAAAAATACGTGTGTAATTTTGGAATGAACTTTTAGATTTGAAAAAAAGCGAATTGAAAAAGATGCGTATTTGTATTTTCTTTAAAATGAGCCCAAGATGACATTTTTTATGGAGCCGTTTTAAAGTTATGAAATTTTTTTGGGGAAAAAAACACTTTTTTTAACGCTGAATATCTCGGAATATATGCATTATGGAAAAAACTCCAAAAAGCAAAAAATGTTTTTACGTATATAATAAGTGTGTATAAAGAAAAAATAATGCTGGGAATTTTTTTTTAATTTTCACCATTTTTTTTAAATTAATATTTTCTAAACTTTATGCATAAAATAATATAGTTATTAATCTGTGCATGATATTTTCTTTATGTTCGTTCTATCTTTTTTTTGTTGTGTGTCAAAATTGGAATCTGCTACAGAAATAGAAAACGAAAGATTTAAATTTATGAAATATTTTCTCAGCACTATTGTGTAGTGTAATGTGATTCTGTAAGACGTCATTAATTAAATCTACACGTATATCTACTGAAAAAGAGGGATTAAAATTATGGAAAATGGCTACTTTTAACTATCACGTCATAATGTTCTAGATTGCCATATCAAACGTGAGCCAAATGAATCAACTGGAAGAGAGGTTGGTGCGTCATATACTAATACAACTACTCGCATTTCTACGGACAAAAAGTTTGATTCCAAGACTTTAATTGAATATCACAATGACGTGACTTTGGAAATTAAGGAAGAAATCATCCAAGGTATGACCATTGAAATTTAAATATCTTGAGTAAAACTATTAAAAAGTAATCGCATAATACATTTTATTATATTTTCAGATCCCAAAAGAATTTTAGTCCAGAAAAGTAATAAGACATCAAAATCGATTCATAATTGCGATAAATGTTCGCGAAGTTACAATTGGATGACTAATTTAAATCGACATAAACGTTTACATCACATGGCTGTCAATCCGAAGTTTACTTGCGATTGTTGTGGCTATGAAACAAATCGGCAAAATAACTTGATAAAGCACATTAATTCTTCCCACTCACATAAAACGAGAACGAGGCATAAATGTGACAAGTGTTCTCGAAGTTACAGATACTCGAATACCTTAAATCGTCACAAACGTTTAGAACATGCAACGACCAGACCACAATTTACTTGCGATTTTTGCGGATATCAAACAAATGTGAAATATAGCTTGGCAAAACACATTACTTCACGCCACTCACAGACATTGAAATCGAGGCATAAATGCGACAAATGTTCGCGAAGTTACGCTTGGTTAAGTCATTTGAATAGACATAAACGAGTAGAACATGTTGCAAGCAAACCAAAATCTACTTTACTACAAAACTAAACGCAAATACTGCAAATATTTCTATTATTACACGCATACGACACTTCAATCTTTAGTATATTTCCCATACAGTTTGAAAACATTCTTTTGTGCATTCCATTAAATGCTTGATATCTCTAATTACTTTTTGTGAAATGCACTACATAATACTAGACTGCACTTTTTAAAGTGGCGAAAAGGTTTTTTGCTCTGCATCTAAATAAATATAAATTACTTTTTATGGGTTTTGGATTTGTTATCATATGTTTTTCGTATTTGAAGAAATAAAGTTATGGGAAACTCTTAACAACCATTTTTTTATTACTGGCTGGTGTTAACTATTAGGAATTTAATGTTGTGTCTGTTAAATTTGTTTGATGAAATTTATATACAATACAGAAGCAGATGGTATTTTATTTGGTATAGTATTTATATTTTTTAGATATTACTGCACTTTCTTCTATAATATTATATCATAACGAATGTATTTTATTTTTAGACAATAAAATAATAATTTGTCTAATGTTCAGGTACTTCCTTTTAATTTAAAATACTCATTTGATTTCCTCTGCAGGTGCTTTTGAGATTGTCCGTCTTCTCAATGATCTAAATAATGCAGAAATATAAATATCTGCATTTTTGAAATTTTATAATATTGGGGAAGTTTATAATTGTAATATATCAAATTAATTCACTTAAATTATTATAATTATAATACTGCAGTCTTCTATAATCTAAATTGTGTCCTAGTAGAATATAGTCTACTGTGAATAATTATTCTTAATTGAGTTAAGGTTTACTGCTTGATATTCTTCTTGTATTCGTCCTACATTTTTTCTTGTGCATGAAAAGTCGAATCTCCCTTAGAAATAGGAAATAGAAGATTTAAATGTTCGAAATATTTTCTCAGCGTTTTTGCATCGTGTATCGGTCATTAATTAAATCTAAACCTACTGGAAGATAAGGATTCGGTTAAATAAAAATTGCTATTTTTAAATCTCACGTTATAAATTTCTAGATCATCAGATTAATAAGACTCTATCCAAGAAATTATCTTTGTAGAACTACTCTTATTTCTTCTGGCCAGAATTCTGCTGCCAAGACTTTAATTGAATATGACAATGACAAAACTTTGCAAATCAAAAAAAAAATTATTCAGTGTTTTGCGATTTTCTCTATTCTTAATTATCTGAATATACGGAAGTTCGTCCAGAAATACATTTTAAAAAATTTTATATAATTAAGTATATATATAAATTACATATTGCAAATAAAATATTTGAAATGAAACTATAAGAAGCAACTGATGCAGATTACTTCAGGAAAAAATGCATCCAAAGCGAAAGAGCGCCATAAGCGAACGGATTAAATTTTTGATTCAAGCACAACATTTACCTACTTCTGGTCACTTGCGAAACATAGGTATAATTTAAACTACAAAGCATACATTGAACCCTGTAAAAAAAAGTATCATTCGTTTAAAAGAAAAGAAATTTCCTAATTTGTATTTTGCCCAGAAAATGCACCCAAAAAATGCAAAATAGAAATTTTTTATCAAATGTATGCTAAAGTCGATATTACAAAAAAATTCAGCATGAATTATTTTTATCCATAAGTGATGAGTTTCAAGTCTTTTTTCAATTTTTAATTTACGAAACATATAATATTTGTTCAAACCATTTCTTCCCCCTATAAATTCTTCAAGGTTATTTAGCATTTATTTAACCAATTTTCATATTTGCAATAATTGTTTTCGCTGTAAACTGTGAAAATATATTATTTCCTAGAGTAAGAAAAACAATTGACGGATGTTGAGAGAAATAGTTAGAGAAAAGTATACTTTTTCTCATTTCATACACTGTCTCGGTTACAATTTAGTATTTTTTTCTCAGATTTATACCCCAATAGTTTAAATAATAATAATTCATTCAAAGCAGTTTTTCAGTACGGCTGGGATACGTATTTTTTCAGATCCTCGCCTAAGAATGCAATCGACTGCGTTTTTGATTCAGTTAATCGATTTAAAATGAATCTGTTATATCATCAGCGAGTGGTACTTTACCGACAGTAGATAACCCTCTACAACCGTGGAGGCAGAAAATCCACAATATCAATCAAGTCAAGAATATTCAATAACAGAAAGTGCTTAACGTCTTGATCAAACTAGAGGGAAAATAATTTTTTCACATTCAAATTCAAAATTAATTTTTTTTTGAAAAAGAGATCTATTTTTTACTTCCACTGGGAATCGAACCACAGAACTTCTGATTTCGGTCAGGTGCTTTTCCATTAAGCTATTAGAGATATCAGAATTAGTTCTTATTCAGTTAGTTAATTATTTAATTAGTTAATTAGTTGATTATGTCTTCTTCAGATCAGTTCTCATTCTGATCTCTCGCATAGCTTAATGGAAAAGCACCTGACCGGAAATCAAAAAATCCGTGTTTCGATTACTAGTGGAGCGAAAAGAGAATGATCTTTTTTTCAAGAAAAAATTTAATTTAAAATTTTGAAAAAATTATTTTCCGTCTAGTCTGATTAATATTTTAAGCATTTTCTGTTATTGAAGATTATTAACTTGATCGATATTGTGGATTTTCTGCCTTCACGGTTATGAAAGATTATCCACTGTCGGTAAAGAACTATTCGCTGATAATATTACATATTAATTTTAAATAACTACTTGTACCATTAACACCTTGCTAAAAACTATTATATTACTTCTAACAATCGTTAGTTGTGTCATTAGTTGCAAGAAAGAATACCTTTTTATGATTTGCAGGATAAAATTGTTTATACAAATAAAAATGGTTTAAATTTCTACTTGTAGCGTTCGTGTTATATTTTTCTAGATAGTCACATCGCAAGTAAGTCAAAGAAACAAACTGAAAAAAAGAATGGTGGGCCATATTCTTGTAGAACTACTCACATTTCATTTGGCAATAAATCTGGTGCCAAGACTTAATCAAACACGAAATTGATGATACTTTTAAAAAAGCCACTGGATATTAAATTTTGTTACATTTTCAGATTAAGAGACAATTACAGTCCAGAAATGGAATGAACCAAACGAGTCAAAATTTTGTACCGTATATATAAGAGAAGATAATATTTTGAAGGTTAAGCCCAAACCGCAGAACCTAAAGAAGCAGGAAATTCCGGAATCAAAACAGGAAATGAATTACACTTGCAAAAAGTGTGCTCGATCCTATAAAAAAAATCTTATATGATTTATCATCAAAAATTTAACTGTGAGGTTATTCCACAGTTCAGTTGTCAATTCTGCGGCAAACTATTTAAACAAAAATAGGTTATCGCGTGCATCACAACACAAGCAAACAATATACATCGCTATTGAAGCATAAATGCGACAAATGTTCTCGAAGTTACAATTGGCTGTATGATTTGACTCGAAATAAACGTGTACATCATGCAGAAGTCAAACCACAATTTTTTTGCGATTATTGCGAATATAAAACGAATATGAAAAGAAATATGTTTAAACACATTACTTCACGACACTCGCAGATATTTAAATTAAGGAATAAATGTGACAAGTGCCCTCGAAGTTATGCTACTTTAGGTGGTTTAAACCAGCATAAACGCTTAGAACATGCCGCCATCAAACCACAATTATTTTGCGATATTTGCGGATATGAATCGAATGTGATAGGTAACTTGGTATCACATATTATTTCACGCCACTCACAGGCATCGAAATCCAGTATAATTGCGACGAATGTTCTCGAAGTTATACATGGTTAAGTGCTTTGAGGCGACCCAAATTTTAGAACATGCAGCAGTCAAAACACTGTTTATTTGCGACTACTGTGGCCACTATACAGTCGTGGCTGTTTAATTTTTATGTTAAAAACGTATTTTTGTGTGTCATTAATAAGTAAATTTAGTTATCATAAATGTATAATACTTTATATATGTACTATTCAGAAACTAGTAATGCGTTATCCAATATGTAAGATTTATTATTCACTATAAAAATATTGCATTTTATAGACACTATAATATTATACATTAATGAAAGTATTCTATTCTGAAAGAATAGAATGTTCATTTGTCTAAGATTGAGATACTTTCTTTTACCTTAATATAATAATTTAATTTTTGCTGTATAATGATTTTGTGATTGTCCATCATCCTGATGATCTAAATAGTGCAGGAGTTTACCTTGAAATGAAATTAAAGAAACATAAACTTGTGAATTTTGCAACATAATGTCTTCGTTTTTTTTGTTTTGTTAAAATTTGAATCTCCTTCAGAAATAGGAAACAAAAGACTTAAATTTATAAAATATGTTCTCAAAGCCATTGGGTATCTGTGATACCTGCTGTAATATAAATTTCCTTCATGTAGATCTATTAATAAGTTTACTGCATGAACTTTTCTTTGTTTTCGTTGTATCTTTTTTGTTTCGTGTAAATTTGAATCTCCACCAAAAATAAGAAGCGAAAGATTTAAATTGATTTAACATGTCCTCAAATCCATTAGGTAGTTAATGTGATTGAAAATGGGTAATTAATTAAATATGTTTGCTTTAAGATAAGCACCGTGATCAGCAGGAATTGCTATTGTAATTGTAATGATATAATATTCTAGATATACATATCAAGAGTGAATCGAAGAAATCAACAGGAATACAGGATACTAACCCACATTCTCGTACAACTACACAAACTTCTTCTGACAATAAGTCTACTAACAAGACTTTAATTGAATACGACAATGATGAAACTTTGGATATCAAGGAAGGAATCATCCAAGGTATGACTATTTAAATTCAATTTTTCTTGATGCAACTTTAAAAAAATCTATTGCATATTACATTTTATTAAACTTTTAGTTCCAGAGACAATTGCAGTCAATAAAGGGAATAAATCAAATGAGTCTATAGTTTGCACTGTACATATGAAAAAAGATGATATTTTAGGTGTAGAGCATAAACCGGAGAACCAAAAGAAGCAGGAAATTCGGGAAACAGAACAGACAAAGAAGCACGTATGCAAGACATGTGCTCGAAGCTATAAAAATAAACAGAGTTTGACTTATCATCGAAAATTCGAATGTGGCGTCATGCCACAGTTCAGTTGCAAACTGTGCAGCAAACAATTTAAACGAAAATATAATATGAATGAGCATATACGTCGCGAGCATTATAAGACAAGGCATAACTGCGACGAATGTGCGCGAAGTTACAAATGGCCAGAATCTTTAGCTGAACATAAAAGTTTAGTACATGCAGCAGTCAAACCACAATTTGTTTGCGATTTTTGCTCATATAAATTCAATAAGAAAGTGTATTTGATCAAGCACATGAATGTAGTCCACTCTGGCCCTTTGAAACACGAAAAAGTTGAACTACATTTTGTTTGCGATTTTTGCACTTATAAAACATATCGGAAAAATAGCTTCGTAAAACACATTAATTGTCACCACTCACAGACATTTAATTTAAGCCATAAATGCGACAAATGTTCGCGAAGTTACTTTTGTTTAAGTGCTTTAAATAGACATAGGCGTAAAAGTCACTCACAAATTTCGCAATCTAGTCATACATGTGGCATATGCTCTCGAAATTATCATACGGAAAGTAGTTTATATCAACATAAACGTAGAGAACACGGATCACTCAAACCACAATTTAATTGTGCCTTTTGCGCTTATAAAACGAATCGCAAAGATTACTTGTCAAGTCATATTTCTCGTATTCATTGAAAAAAACTCTTTTGTGTGTAACATTAAATGCTTCTAAACCTCAAATTAATTTTTGTGAAATTCACAACATAATACTCAATAGCAAATTCTAAATATCTAAAAAGGTATATTTGCTCTACATCGATATAAACAGAACTTAATTTTCTTCATTGTCGGATTTGTTATTATAGATTCTTCGCGTTTGGAAAAATACGATATAGCTATGAGAAGCTATTAATAATCAAATTCTTTTTGTATCACGATTAATGTCACGATGATTGTTTGTAATGACGATAGTGTTGACAATAAGGATTTTCAATTTGTGACGGTTGAATTTTGTTGAAAAAAATTGTCCTTATGTGAGACGCAAATCAATAAAGTTAGTGAGCATCTATATAAAATACCGTATTTCTATACAATACAGATGCACATGATTTTGTCATTTTCTTTCAGCTTAATAATCTGAAAAGTGCAGAGGTTCCCTTAGAAATAAAATAAAGGAAATATAAATTTGTGAATTTTTTTAATGCCCCCCGCAGTTTCTCAGGACAGCAGGACGAGAGCGGTTGTGGCAGTCGTCTTGGAAGGGCCGCAGTGCTTCAGTTTAAAATTTTTTAAAGGCGACCTCCGACACTGGGTTGAAAGCGAGATTTTGTTGCAATATAAAATTATAACAGGCAAATTACTGATGTTATTTGTCCAGGTATAGAAGTTTCTTCCGAACGCAATTCGTTTCGAAGAATGGAAAAGTTTCTGGAGATATAATATCAAATTAGGATTTACGGCAGATACAAAATGTTGGACTAATATATTTAAGCTATTCTTTTAATTTCAATACTACATTCTCTTGTTATGTAAATTTCCTTCAAGTAGATTTAATATTAAATTTAGTGCATGCACTTTTCTTTGTGTTCGTTGTGTCTTTTTGATTGTGTGGAAATTAAAATCTCTTTCAGAAATAGGAAGCGAAAAATATAAATTGATCAAATATGTCCTTAAATCCATTAGGCATTTAATGTGATTAAAAATGGGTTTTTAATTAAATTTATATTTGCTTTAAGCTGAGTACTGAAATCAGCGTGAATTCACTAAAGTAACTATCGTGTTATAATTTTCTAGGTTCACAGACCAGGAGTAGGTGGAATGAATCAACAAGAAGAATGGGTGCTGGGCCACATTCTCGTACATCTTCTACTTACATTTCTTCTGATAATAACTCGCGTGCCAAGACTCTAATTGAATATGACAATGACGAAACTTTAGAAATAAAACAAGAATTTATCCAAGGTAGACTACTTTAATTAAAATATCCTTAATGATGATATAGAAAGCAATCTCATTTTAATTTGATGACATTTTCAGATCCAAAGACAATCACAGTCTATGAAGGGAATACATCAAATGAATCGAAATTTTGTAGTGTACACATGGAAGAAGAATATATTTTAGGGGTAAAGCCCAAACCGCAGACCCTAAAAAAGCAGGAAATTCACGAATCAGAATTGTTGCGATTGTTGCGATTATAAAATAAATCGGAAAAAATTTTTGTCATGACACATGGCTTCATGCCACCCATAGATATCCAGTTATAATTGCGACGAATGTTCTCGAAGTTACACATGGTTAAGTGCTTTGATGCGACACGAATGTTTTGATTTTTAGAACACACAGTAGTCAAAACACGATTTATTTAAGACTATTGTGGCCACTAAACAATTCAGAAAAGTAGAAAAAGTAAATTTGTTCTTCTTCGATAGCAAAATAATTCACATTTCCAAATTTCAAAATTTTGTATGATACGTTTTGTTTATTTGGATGAAATCTGAAGATGAGAAGGTATAGATTGATGACCAATTTTTTTATCATTTTTATTAACAACTGCTAAATAATCAATAATTATAAAGATAAAGTGAGTTGTGCTTGCTTAATTTTTATGATGAACATTTTAGTTGTGTGTGTCAGATATAAGTAATCGCAAATTAACATCTATATATAATACTTTATTTATGTTCTATACAGAAGCGAATAATAAGTTATTTAATATTTATATGCTTAATTATTGACTATGAAAAAATTATTGCATTTTATACTATAATTTTATTCATTAACGAATATATTCCATTTGGAGACAATAAATCACTCATTTTCTCAAGATTTTGGTATTTCTTTTAATATAATATATTAATTTAATCTTTACTGCGTGATGTAATTGTGATTCTTTTATTTTTAATGTTCTTAATAAAACATTTAGATATCAGAATTCAGAAATATAAACATATGAATTTTCTAGACTTTTATAACACTACGTAATGAAAATTACAATTGCTTTGATATAATTTTGACATTTTTTAAATCTTAATTCTACATTGATTTGTTATATAAATTCTGTATACTTTTTGTGATCATTATCTCTTTTTCTTGGTGAAGATTCAAGGTTCATTCCGGAATAGTGAATGAAAGGTTTAAATTTATATAATATGTTTTCAAATCCATTGGTCAGTGTAATATGAATTCATATAAATGAATTATTGAATCTATAAATTTATAAAAAACTTTATAAGAAAAGTATTACTGACATTTCGTTTGGCAAGCAGACTGATACCAAAACCTTAATTGAATAGGACATTGATTCTGTTCTGAGACATCGAAATAATAATTTGTCTTAGATTTATGTGCTTTCTTTTAACTTGATATATTTATTTAATTTTTACTACATGCTGCTTCTATGATCGTTTATCTTAATGCTCTAAATTGTTTGGAATTCATCTAGTTACGAGAAAATAAGACGTTCTTAGATATTAAATGTTAAATTGGGATTTAAAGCAGATAGAACAAAAATAAACTGATATAAAAAAAATATGCTGAATAATATAAACTGATATATTTATATTCTTTTAATCTTAATACTAATTTTTGTTTAATGTAAACGAAGTCCACGTGAATATAATCTGCCGTGGGTATTTACTGTTCTTTAACTCAGGGTTTACTGCACGACCTTCTCCTTCTGTTCATTCTACCTCTTAATTTTTAATTATATTTTATTTTTTTGAAAATTTGAATTTTCTTTAGATATAGAATATTAAATTAAATAATTAATAATAAAATAATAAAAAATTAAATAAATTTCACTTAATGCATTAAGAATATTTCTAAAGAATATGCCTATAAGAATATGGCCATCTTAATATTA
The DNA here is from genome assembly GCF_010883055.1 of Belonocnema kinseyi. NCBI lineage: Eukaryota > Metazoa > Arthropoda > Insecta > Hymenoptera > Cynipidae > Belonocnema > Belonocnema kinseyi. The sequence goes on along the minus strand of NC_046658.1, from coordinate 85,588,846 downwards.
GAATATAGTTTTTTTCGTTGAGAGAAATGCCCTCTTGTGACAAAAGGATCTTTCTTAACGTAAATGGAATTTCCTCTCAAATATGCGACTAACTCTAATAGTTTGCGACAAAGTTCAGCTAAGCTTCGTGTAAAATAATTCTGTTTGTGTAAAACATAAACAAAAATGCAAGAGGACGATGCTTTTGTTTTAAGGCTACTTTTTCTCCGAATGGTAGCCTTCTGTGGTAAGTCACTGTTAGTTGAGTCAAGCTGTACGGCATAATCTTCTCTTTGTATTCGTCCTATTTTTGTGTGTGTGGAAATTCGAATTTCCTTTTGAAATAGGAAACCAAAGATTTTAATTAATATTATATACGTATCCTCAATGCCATTAGGCAGTTGTAATAGAACTGGGAATTTGTTATTAATGAAATCTATATCTGCTGCTAAATAAGGATAAAAATCCTCGAAAATAATTATTACATATTTGTAACTTTCGCTTATAATTTTCTAGGTCAGCGGATTCCAAGAGTGAAGTGAAGACATCAACAGAAAGAATAGCTGATGAACCATATTCTTGTGCAATTACTTATATTTGTTCGGGCGATAATTCTGCTACCAAGACTTTAATTCATTACGACGTTAACGATACTTTGGTAATCGAGGACGAATTTATTGAAGGTATAGATTTTGCAATTAAAGTACCTTAGAAAAAACTATAAAAAATCAACTGCATTTAACATTTCCATACATTTTCAGATCAAGAGAAAATTATAGTACAGAAACGAAATGAAACAAATGAGTCTAAATTGTGTATCGTAAATATAAGAAAAGACGATATTTTGGCTGCGAAGTGCAAACTGCCGGCCCTAAAAGAACTGGAAATTCCTAAATCAAAACAGGAAATAAAGTACACATGCGAAAAGTGTGGTCGAACCTATAAACAGAAATTTCATAAGAATTATCATCAAAAATTCGAATGCGGCGTCATGATGCCACAGTTTAGTTGTAAACTGTGTGGCAAACAATTTAAACGACAATATAAAATGAATGCCCATGTACGGCGCGAACATTATAACACAAGGCATAACTACGACGAATGTGCGCGAAGTTACAAATGGCCAGAATCTTTATCTCAACACAAAAGCTTAGTGCATGCAGCAGTCAAATCACTCTTTATTGGCAATTTTTGCGGATATAAATTCAATAAGAAACAACGTTTGGAAAAATATGACTGCCGTCCACTCTAGCCGTTTGAGATTGCAAAAGTTAAACCACAATTTACTTGCAATTTTTGCATGTATAAAACAAATCGGAAAAATAGCTTCGTAAAACAAATTAATCGTCACCACTCACAGACATCGCATTTAAAACATAAATGTGACAAATTTACGTGATATTACTTTTTGTTAAATGCCGTAATGTAACTTCAAAGCATCTCAATATATAATGATTATTACGCGTGAAAAACATCAATCCTTGACATATTTCTAGTACTCATAGAAAAAAATTTTTTTGTGCATAACATTATATGCTTGTATACCTTTAATTATAACATGCTCTCGCTTTCAGTCACCCCGTTCTCAGCCTTCCTAGAATTGCTGGCTCCCGCAGTTTCTGAGGAGAGCAGGGCGAGAGCGGTTGCCACATTATATATATATATATATAAATTGCAAATTGTCTGGGCGGTGTTAGGCAAAGTCCGAAGTAGCACTTTCACTTCGGACTCTGCCTAGTTAAGTCGCGAAGTACCCGACAGGCTCAGGCAAAGTCCGGGATAAAAAGAAAACCTGCGGGGTTTACTTTTCCCACTGCAAAGTAGACTGGCTCGAGAATTTACAATTCCAAATAGTCTACAGATCGCAATTATGAACAGTTTTGAAAGTTTTTATTTTAGAAATGATCAGGATGAAATTTTTAAGAGAACTTATTGAGTACATTTATCCAATTTTGTTTTAATATATTTATTTAACACAAGTTATTTTCTAAAAACAAAAAGAAAAACTCAATATGTATCATATTTAACGTAGATACACTTAAAAACATAAATAATTCATTTTTAATATTTTTATTGTTCCAAAGTGTGAATAGCTTCAATATCTATAAAAAATACTATATTTCTATTCAATGGAGAAGCGGATGGTACGTTATTTGATCTTTATGATTTATTATCTTTAATCAAATATTATTGTGTTTTTACTATAATATTATAACATAACGCATGTGTTTTATTCAGAGACAATAATATAATCGTTTATCTAATATTTAGGTACATTCTTTTAATTTACAGTGAGAATTTAATTTTCTCTGCAGGTGCTTTTGTGAATTTCTTTCTTCCAAATAATCTAAATATTGCAGGGGTTACCTAGAAATAAAATTAAAGAAATGTTAATGTATGAATTTTTCTCATTTTATAACGTTGCGAGAAATATATGGATTTAATATATACCTTTGATCTATTTATGGCATTTTTTATTCTCAATACTGCATTCTTCTCTAATGTAAATTATGTCTAAGTAGAATACTGCATTACATTTTCTTTCTGTTCCTTCAGACTTGTTACTTACAACTCTGACTTTATAATTTTTCAGATCATCACCTTTTTTCTGGTCATAAGTCTGCTGCCAAGACTTGAATATTACATACGAGGGTGGATTGGTAAGTTTCCGGCCTGACCAAGAAAAACAACGTTTTTAAGAATTTTTTTTTTATTTCTCAACATAATCTCCTCTAAGGCTGATACATTTCTCATAGCGGTGTT
>NC_046658.1:85544539-85586004 GCF_010883055.1 Belonocnema kinseyi | reverse complement strand
AAGCTATCTAAGGATGGTACTATAGAACGCCACCTCAAGGTAGGCCTAGTGGCGCCATCTCTTGGTCAGGCCGGAAACTTATCAATCCACCCTCGTACATGCCTTTTGGAAATCGAGAAAAAACTCATCCAAGGTGCTTCTGTGATTTTCTTTCTTTACAATTATCCAAATTGTGCAGGGGTTTACCCGGAAACACAATTAAAGAAATTGTGTATAAATAATTATATATAAATTAAATATTGCGGATAAAATAGCTGAAATAAATTTATCACAACGCCTGCATATGTCACGCGATCTGAGAAAAATGGACCTAGTAAAGGTATGGGAAACTATATTTTGATCATAAATTTGTTTTTGATTTATCTTCAGCATATATAATAATTACTGCAATGTCAAATTGTGATAATGTAGATTGGTGCATGGTGCATGCATGGTGCTTTTGTAATTTTTCATCTTCTTAATTATCTAAAAAGGGCAGGGGTTCGCATAGGAATATGTTTACAGAAATATAAACATGTGCATATTTTTAATTTTCAAAAATTTCAAAATTTAAATTAAAAATTTTATTTTTCCACAGCAAGAAAGTTCATGGGAAACAACAACAGCGAGAAGAAAAGAAGTCTCTGGCGGAAAAATATTAAATTGTTATACGTATGACATTCTTTTCATCTAAATTTTACATTCTTTTATGATGTAGATTCTGTCTAAATAGAAAACAGTCTTCTGTGATGAATTTCTATTAATGGAGTCCTGCGTGTACTGTACGATCTTTTCTTTTTGTGATACTTACCTTTTTTGTGTAGAAAAATTCGAATATCTCTTTGAAATAACAAAAACAAAAGATTTACATTTATATTACATATGTGTTCTTAAAGCAGTTAGGTAGTGTAATGGAATTGGGTATTTGTTATTAATGAAATATATACCTGCTTCAAAATGAGGATTAAAATGATCGACAATTGTTACATACTTTTAACTTTCACATTATAATTTTCTAGATCAGGAGAATCGCAAAGATGAATCGAAGACATCAACAGGAAGGCTAGTTAATGCGCCACAGTCTTGTACATCTACTCATATTTCTTCTGACAATAAGTCTGCTATCAAGACATTGATTGAATATGACGTTGACGAGACTTTGGAAATCAAGGAAGAGATCATTCAAGGTATGGCTTTTGCAAATAAAATAACTTATATAAAACTATTAAAAAATCAACTACATATAACATTTTCTTACATTTTCAGGCAAAGAGACAACTACAGGCCAGAAACTAAATAAGACAAACGAGTCCAAATTTTGTACCGTATATATAAGAGAAGATGATATTTCGCAGGCTCTGCCAAAACGGCACACATGCGAAAAGTGTGGTCGAACCTATAAAACGAAATATCATATGAATTATCATCAAAAATTTGAATGCGGTGTTATGCCACAGTTCAGTTGTGATTTCTGCAACCAGCTATTTAAGCGGAAATCTGTCATGAATGCGCATGTACGTCGCATACATCACAAAACAAAGTCAAAGACATTGAATTATAAATGCGAAAAATGTTCTCGAAGTTACAATTGGCTAGGAAGTTTAACTCGGCATAAAACTTTAGTACATGCAGTAGAAAAACCACAATTCATTTGCGATTTTTGTGGACATAAGTCGAATAGGAAATGTAACTTGGTAAAACACATTACTTCACGACACTCGCAAACATTTAAATCAAGGAATAAATGTGACATATGCTCTCGAAATTATCTTTCGCTAAGTGGTTTATATCAACATAAACGCATAGAACACGCAGCACTCAAACCACAGTTTAATTGCGCTATTTGCGATTTTAAAACTAAACGGAAAGATTACTTGTCAAATCATATCACTGCAAAGCATTCTGATATGTCATAATTATTAGGCATGGGAAACTTTTTTGTTTGGGTTATTTCTACATACTACTCAGTGGTATTCTTTAAGTTCCGAAAAGTTGTATTTTTTCTCTGCATCGATATAAACATAAATTACTTTTCTTAATTTTCAGATTTTTTATTGTATGTTTTTTGTTCTTGAAAAAAATATAATTATGGGAATCTATTGATAATCGAGTTCATTTTGAATTACTAGCTAATGTTTACAATTAAGAACTTAAAGTTGTGACTATTACATTTTTGTGGTTTAAGTTTTGTTTCTGTGAGTCACAAATCAGTAAAGTTATTATCTATACAAAATACTGTATTTTTATACAAACAGAAGGGGGATGCTATGTTATTTTATCTGTATGCTTTACCGTCTAATATCAAATACTATTGCATTTTATGCAATAGTGTTATTTCACAACGAATGTATTTTATTCTCCGACAATAAAATAATGTACTTTTTTTAAATGTGATGTATTATTTTAATTTTATATGTTGTTGTTTTTGTGATTCTCTTTCTAAAAATCTAAATAGTGGAGGGGTTCTCCTAGAAACAAAAGCAAATCAATTCGAGATTTTTTGTAATTTTATAACATTGGGGGAAGTTTAGGAATGCAATGCATAAAATTAGTATATCTATGAAATTATTTTAATCTCAGTACATTATAGTCTTCTTTAATGTAAATTATTTCTGAGAAGAATTATAATCTGCTGTGGATAATTACTTTTAATTCACTTAAATAGAAATCTTCCATGGTTAAATTTGACAAATGTACATACCTGTTGGAGTCAAGCCACAATTTATTTGTCATTTTTGCGGATGTAAACTCAATGCAAAATATAATTTACCAAGACTTATATAAATGCAACAATTGTTTCTGAAGTTATCGCTATTTTAGTGATTTAAATCTGCATACACGTTTAGAATAGGGTATTTATAACATTCTTTATCTAATGGCTACATTTTTTTATAACGTAAATTATGGGCATGTGGAACATAGTCTTATTTTGATACTGTTAAGTAATTCATTGCGTATTGCATAATTTTCTCTTTCTGTTCATCGTATCTTCTTTTGTGCGGTGAAAATTATAATATCCTTTTGAAATAGGAAACAAAAGATTTTAATTTATATCACATATATGTCCTTAAAGCCATTAAGTACTGTAATCGAATTAGGTATTTGTTCTTAATTAAATCTAAATCTTCTGCAAAATAAGGATTAAAATCATCAAAAATTGTTACATATTTGTAACTCTGACATTATATTTTTTCAGATAATAATCTTTTTTCTGGTTATAAGTCTGCTGCCAAGACATTAATTGAATGTGTTAATGACATAACTTTAGAAATCAAGAAAAAAATCATTCAAGGTGCTTTTGTGATTTTCTTTCTTGATGCTTGTACAAATTGCGCAGTAATTCACATAGAACTACAATTAAAGAAAAAAATATATATATAAATAATTATATGTAAATTAAATATTCCAAATAAAATATCTGAAATGAATCTATAACAAAGCAACTCCATATGGGGCGCGAACTGAGAAAAGGGACCTATTAGGCGAAAAATCGATTTTCAGGTCTTATGATGGTTTCTATAAGTTCTTTAACTGAAGGGCCCGCGGTCTAAACCTGTTAACTGACATTTTTTCGAAATTGAATTTTTACATTTTCTAGAACATTTTTTATATGCAGTTGATATACCGAAAGCGGAACGGCAAAATACCTTTTAGTTTTTGTTCGCGGATTTTCAAATATTTTCGTTTTGTTATCTAGAGCATAGACCTGCGGTTTAAACCTGTTAACTGCTTATGTTTTCTTACGGGAAATCCGTGCTTTTCTCACAACGGCTCAGTTTACTTGTATGTGAGACCAGCGAGAAACATTGCAGTGTGGTTGCAGTTGAGTGTATGTATGTTTCGACAGTTTTTTGTGGCTACTTTCACGTCATCGTCCATGTTTTCGTTTACGAATCGCTATAAAGATGAAATTGAGCGACGCGTCTCGATTACTAATACGCAGCAAATGTTTCCAATAAACTATTTTTAAATTTTGCAAGCACATATATGTTCGGATTGCGATTCCGAACATTTTGACATATAAAATTCGTCCATAGCTTGAAAAACAACGCAGAAACATGCTAGTCCAGAAAAAAAACAATAGAAAACGAGCTGTAGAACACTGTAGGTAACAGGTTTAGACCGCTGGACCCCTTATAAATAACATATGAATAGCTTTCAATTGTCATATAACGTTCAATTTTGATTAAAATGTTATAAAACTAACGTGTATTATTTTTCTCTAGTGAATCAACAAAAATCAAATTTTACAGTTTTTAAAAATATTGAAAATTGCAAAAATAATAATGATTTTTCTTCGACGTGTGAAATCTCTGAAATGTCAGTTAACAGGTTTAGACCGCGGTCCCTTAAATTGATCTTCCTATAGGTGCAATAAACATGCTTGTGTTGTACCAAAATATAGGAACCTCCTGAAGTTCCGGGAAAGTAGATTTCCTCTGGAATAATCTTGTTTAATTATAGGTATTGTACCGTCGGAAAAAGTATAGCTATGGAAAGCTATATTTTGATTATAAATATATTCTCGATTTATCTTCAGTATATGTATTGATGATTCCAATTCCAAGTGATGAACTTTTTTAGATATAGTTAAGTTTTTCAATTTTTGACTGTTAAAAATAAAACTGTTCATATAATAGGAATGTTGACAATAAAATGGAAATTTGTCTTAGCTTTACGTACTTTATTTTAATTCCCTGTATTAACTTTACTTTTACTGCATGGTGCTTTTGTTATTTTTCATCTTCTTAATGCTCTAAACAGGGCAGGGGATCACCTAAATATATAGTTACAGAAATATAAAGATGTGCATTTTTTAAATTTCATAACGTTTAAAAATAAAAATTACACATGTTATTTTAACACAGCAGGAAATTTTACAGAAAACAATAAGCAACGAGAAACAAAGAAATCTCTGGTTGAAAAATATTAAATTAAAGTCTGTTACACCAGCCCCCCCCCCTTCCCCACTCTTAATTTTCAGCGTTTCTATAGCCCACTGAATTCTGCCCCAAATGCGCAACCGATAAAGAATTTGGAGCCACAAAACTGTAGGAGTTATATCAGGCGTTACGCGGAGGGGTGGGGGGTGGGCTAGCGCCACAATATCTCGTCCAATTTAAAAAATCAAAGCATAAATCACAGGACCTTCAAGATCTTCAAATGCGCTCAAATGCGCCACCACTAAAAAAATTTGCGCCTGCTAATTAACAAAGATATCATATTTTGTCGTGGGGGGGGCAGTGTAACGCAGGTGTTAAATCTTTAATAGTGATGTGCAATATGAATCTGCAGACATGGATTGAGTCGTCTTTAAATGCGCTCATATGTGCCATAAATTTTTTTTGAAAATTACTCAAGATATGGAGGTAACACAATTTCATGAAGTAATGATTAAGAAACTTAAAGTTTTGCAATCTGCATTGATGAAGGGAGTTTCCTGTAGGGTTTCAAATGCTCTAATATGCGGCATAAAGAAAAGAAAAAATAGCCACATTGATAACTGAGTTATGAGCGATCAAAATTTTTTTACCTCCATATCTTGGGCAATTTTTCAGATTTTCCAAAAAATTTTATGGCTCATATGAGCGCATTTGAAGACGACTGAATCCATGTCCGCAACTATGTATTGCACATCACTGTTAAAGATTCAACACCTGCGTTACACTGCTGCCCCTTAATATTATATCTTTGTTAATTAGCTATCGCAACATTTTTTAGTGGTGGCGCATTTTAACGCTTTTAAAGTTATGGCAGCTATGATAAATTAAAAAAATGTTATTAGTTTAGAAAAATGACACCAGCCCCCCCCCCTCCTCTTATTTTGATTTTGAAAGTTTTTTATGGCGCATATGAGCGCATTTGAAGATCTTCAAGGTCATGTGATTTAAACTTTAATTTTTCAAATGGGGTCGGGATGGCCTGGCGCTAGCCCCCCCCCCCTCCATCGTAACACCTGACATAACTCCTACAGTTTTTTGGTGCAAAACTTTTTTCGGTGGCGTTTGAGCGCATTTGGGGAGTAATTCAGTGGGCTATAGAAAACCCGAAAATTAAGAGTGGGAGGGGGGGCTGCTGTAACTGAACTTTCAATTGTTATATGTATGACTTTCTTTTAATCTAAATTCTACATTCCTTCATGATGTAAATTCTGTCCGAGTAGAATAGAGTCTTCTGTGGTGAATTATTGTTAATTGAGTCCTTCGTGTACTGCATGATCTTCTCTTTGTGTCCGACCTACCTTTTTTTGTAGTGAAAATTGTAATCTTTCTTTAAAATAGGAAATAAAAGGTTTTAATTTTTATCACATACATATGTCCTTAAAGTCATTGGGTATTGTAATCGAATTAGGTATTTGTTATTAATTAAATCTATACCTGATTCAAAATAAGGATTAAAATCATCGAAAATTCTTACATATGTGTAGCTTTCACATTTTAATTTTTTAGATCAGCAGAATCGCAAAGGTGAATCGAAGACATCAACACGAAGGCTAGTAAATGCGCTGCATTCTCGTACAACTAAGCATATTTCTTCTGACAATAAGTCTGCTATCAAGACTTTAATTGAATATGACGTTGACGATACTTTGGAAATCAAGGAAGAGATCATTGAAGGTATGGCTTTTGCAATTAAAATACCTTATATAAAACTATAAAAAAAGCATCTACATATAACATTTTGTTAAATTTTCAGATAAAGAGACAATTACAGCCCAGAAGCTGAATAAAACAAGCGAGTTACAATTTTGTACTGTATATATAAGAGAAGATGATATCTCGGAGGTTCAGACAAAACGGTACACATGCAAAAAGTGTGGTCGAAACTATAAAACGAAATATCATAGGAATTCTCATCAAAAATTTGAATGCGGCGTTATGCCACAGTTCAGTTGTAATTTCTGCGACCATCTATTTAAACGGAAATCTGCCCTGAATGCGCATTTACATCGCGTGCATCACAAAACAAAGTCAAAGACGTTGGTATTGAAGTATAAATGCGACAAATGTCCTCGAAGTTACAATTGGCTAGGAAGTTTAACTCGGCACAAAAGTTTAGTACATGCAGTAGACAAACCACAATTTATTTGCGATTATTGTGGATATAAGTCGAATAGGAAATGTAACTTCGTAAAACACATGACTGCTCTCCACTCACAGTTATCGTCCTTGATTGTATGCGACATATGCGCTCGAAGTTATCGTTCGCCAAGTGGTTTATATCAACATAAACGTATAGAACACGCAGCAGTTACACCACAGTTTAATTGCGCTAATTGCAATTTTAAAACTAAGCGCAAATATCACTTGTTAAACCATATCACTGCAAAGCATTTTAATTAGCCATAATTATTAGGCATGGTAACCTTTTTTCTACTCAGTGGTACTTTTTCAAGTTCCGAGAAGTTATATTTTTTGTTCTGCTTCTAAATAAACATATTTCACTCTTCTTAATTGTCAGATTTGTTATTATATGTTTTTTCTACTTGAAAAAAATATAGTTATGGGAAGCTATTGATGATCGATTTCATTTTGAATTACCAGTTAGTGTTTACAATTAGGAACTTGTGTAACTATTGAATTTTTGTGATTTAAGTTTTATTTCAGTGAGTCTCAAATCAGTATAATTAGTATCCATATAAAATACTGTATTTTTATACAATTCAGAACTGGGTGGTACATTATTTTATATGAATGATTTACCATTTAATATAAAATATGATAGCCTTTTACGCAATAGTATCATTCTACAACGAATGTATTTTCTTCTCTGACAGTAAAATAATGTACTTTTTTAATTTGATGTATTATTCTAATTTTATCTGCGGTAATTTTTTTGTAATTTTATGACACTGCGAGAAGTTTATGAATGCAATGCATAAAATTAATATTGTTTAAATCTAAATACCCTATAGCCTTCTCTAATGTAAATTATGTCCAAGAAGAATATATTTTTCTGTGCATAATTACTTTTCATTTATTTAAACGTAAATCTGCCATGAGTAAATGCGGAATATGTACATACATGCAGCAGTGAAACCACAATTTATTTTCCATTTTTGCGGATTCACAATTTTCTACGGATTACTTTTCTCATAAATCAAAACAAAATTCACTTGTCAATACACTGTCAAGATTCTATATAAAATGAGCCCAGGATGAAACTAATTTATCTATTTTTTATGTAGATATTGCAAAAATAGTGTAACTTTTAATGTTTTCTTAAATTTGCAATACCTTCCGAAACAATCAACATTTTTCAATGTTTTTGGTCTCATTTTGAAGTTATTTTTCACCTACAACAAAAGCATATTGATATATGTCATATCAATTTTGTTATCGAATTTCAAGAACTTGAAGATCTAATAAAAAAGTTGGAAAAATTTGAAAAAAATTTATCTGTAGGCAAATCATAATAAAAATGTAATAATTCTAAACTTTGCGGATATTTTGTAGAAGCTTCATGATTATAGGTTTCATATATTCTTCAAAAATGTGTTTTCTATCACAAAGAATATTGTAATTGTTCCAACCCTTTTGTTACAACTTTAAGTCCTTGCTATTCGATAAGGCAATTTTTATGATTCATACTCAAACTGTTATAACACGGTGAAAAAATATCTTCAAAATGAATCAAAGAACATTAAAAAATGTTGATTATTTCAAATGTTATTGAAAATTTCAGAAAACATTGAAATTTCAACTATTTTTGCAATATCTTCTTAAAAAATAAATTGACTTCATTCGGGGCATAATTCGGGGTTCATTCATGCTCTGCCATAATTAAAATTAAGAGAACTTAATCAGTCATCAAAAAAGAGGTTTACGACAACTTTTTACACTCATTTTAGGTATGGGAAGCCATATTTTAATGATAAATTTATTTTTGATTTACTAGCTTCGGTGAACTACTTATGATATTGAGGAAAATACGGGTAGTGGTTAAAGAGGCCATAGTCGCTTTAATAAAAGATGCGTGATATGTACAAAGGTTGTTTTGTCCAGTTTAAGTATTTATGAGTGCAGTAACTAGTGGTGAAAAAATTAGATTAATTAGGTATTTCAAGGTGTGACTGCTGACAAATAAAACTGTTAATGTAATAAGAATATTGACAATAAAATAAAAAAAATTCTGAGATTAAGGCACTTTAGTTTAACTTCCTATATTAATTCAATTTTTACTGTATTTTTCCACAGCAAAAAATTTCATCGAAAACAACCATAGTAACGAGAAGAAAGAAATCTCTAGGTAAAACTAATAAATTGAGATATTCATGACATTCATTTAATCTGTATGCTGCATTCTTCTATAATTTAAATTCTGGACAAGTAGAGAGTAGTCTTTTCTCGATAATTACTGGTGTACTGAAAGCTCTTCTCTTTATTTTCGTCATATGTTTTTTTTTGTGGTGATTCACATTTATACTATATATGTGTATATTTTCTTAAAGCCATTAATAGTATAAAAGAAGTGGGTGTTTAAAAAAACTGAATCTGTATTTCCTGCAAAATAAGGATTTAGGTAATCGAATATCGTTTCATATTATTAACTTTCACGTTATAATTTTCTAGATAAGAAGAATTTCAAAAGTGAATCGAAGACATCAACAGAAAGATTAGTGTGTGAGCTATATTGTGTTACAACTACTCATACGCCTGCTGACAATAAGTCTGCTGCCAAGACTTTAATTGAATACGACATTGATGAGACTTTGGAAATCAAGGAAGAGATCATTGAAGGTTTGGCTTTTTCAATTAAAATACCTTATATAAAATTATAAAGGAACCAAATCCATAAAACATTTCCTTATACTTTCAGATCAAGACACAGTTACAGTCCAGGAACGAAATCAAACAAATGAGTTAAAATTGCGTACCACTAATATGAGAGATGATGATATTTTGGCTGTCAAGTGCAAGCTGCTGGGGCCGAAAGAGCTGGAAAATCCAAAATTAAAACAGGAAATAAAGTACTCATGCAAAAAGTGTAGTCGTACCTATAAGAAAAAATTTCATATGAATTATCATCAAAAATTTGAATGTGGCGTTATTCCGCAGTTCAGTTGTAAATTCTGCGACAAATCATTTAAACGAAAATACTGCATGAATGTCCATGTAGAGCGCGTGCATCTCAGCGCAAGCTCAAAGAAGTCTGTAATTATACCTAAATGTGACAAATGTGCTCGAAGTTACAAATCGCTGAGAGGCTTAGCTCGACACAAACGTTTAGTACATGCAGTAGATAAACCAGAATTTATTTGCGATTTTTGTGGATATAACTCGAATACGAAATGTAACTTGGCAAAACACATGACTTCACGGCACTCACAGACATTAAAATACATGCATAAATGCAACAAATGTGCTTGCGTTTACGATTGTCTAGAAAATTTATCTCGGCACAAACTTTTAGTACATGCAGCAGTCAAACCACAATTTATTTGCGATTTTTGCGGATTCAAATTCACATCAAAATATCATTTGATAGATCACATAACTTCACTCCATTCTAGCTTGATAAGCGACTCACCAAGATCTCGTTATAAATGCGACAAATGTTTTCGAAGTTACAGACATGCGCGTAATTTGAGTCAACATAATCGTTTAGAACACGCAGAAGTTAAACCACAATTTACTTGCGATTTTTGCGAATATAAAACGAATCGGAAAAATAGCTTGGTAAAACACATGAAGTGTCGCCACTCACGGAAATCGAACTTTAGGCATTTAATCTAAATGTACAGGAAGTTACACTTTGTTAAGTCATTTAAATCGTCATGGATGGTTAGGGCAGGCAACAATCAAACCACAATTTACTTGCGCTTTTTGTGGTTACAGAACTAAACGCAAAGAGTACTTGTCAAATCGTATCTCTTCTTTAAAGCACTTTTATATGTAATAATTATTAGTCATTTGAAACTTCAATGACTGGGAAATTTCTCATACTAATCAAAAAACTCTTTTGCGTATAATATTAAGTGCTTGTGTACATTGAATTACTTTTGTAAAATATACTACACAGTACTAAGTTTTACTTTCTGATGTTCCGAGAAGGTAAATTTTCTCTGCAATTCTCAGATTTATTTATACGTTTTGTTTAGTTTGAAAAAGTATAGGTGTGCGTCGGAAATTTAGATTTATCAGGTATTTCAAGCTGTAGCTATTGACAAATTAAACTGTTGATATAATAAAAATGTTGTCAATAAAATAAAAATTTATCTGCGATTTAGGTACTTTCTTTTAACTTCCTATAGTAATTAAAATATTACTACATGGTGTTTTTAATTGATTTCATCTTCATAATTATCAAAATAGGGAAGCGATTCATCTAGAAATATGGTTACAGAAATATAAACATGTGACTTTTTAAATTTAATACCATTTCAAAAAGAAAATTTAAGAAATTTAAATGAGAATAAAATCAATTTTAAAATGCTATTTAACGCCCAGTTATCAAGTTAATGCGCAGAATTCCTTAAAGTAAAACAAGTATCTGACGACCAAATTTAGACAGCCACTATAAACTGTTTCTATTTCAATTTTAAAAAAGTAATAAAAAAATTCTTAAAAAAGAAAAAAAAATTCTTTTTGTGGAGAAAAATAATAAAATGATAGACGAACAACCAAATCCGCTTCCTTCTCTTTTTTTTATTTCTTTCAACTTTTTTATTTTTATTATTATTCAATCACAATAATAAATAAAAATTCGAGCAGACAGAAACAGCAGCATGATTATTGTGTACAAAATTTTTTTTTTGTGGTTTGATAACAATAAAAATAAAAAAGATAAAAGAAATAAAAAAGTCAAGGAAGGGGATTTGATTGATTGCCTATCATTTTCGGGACACCTTCTAATTTTTCATTGTTCTTTTTTATTTTTGTCAACAAGAAAATATTATTTTTTCTCTTCTCTTTTATAAAATTTGTTTACTTTGTTCAAATTGCATAGGAAAATTTATCGTGGTTGTCCCGAGATTGACGCCAAAGTTAGCATATTTTTTGGGCATCCATAGCGACCTGGAGAAAAATACAAAAACATATTACAGGTATCAAATTACTCGACATTAAAAAGAAAAATGAGGATCGACTTTCGTTTTTTTTTTAATTTCAAAAAATTACCCCATTTAGAGGTTGAGAAGACCCCATCCATATACTACCATTAGCTACCCCTAACCAATAATTATTGATATTTTCAATTTTTAATTTTTTTGGGGTCTTCTCAACCCCTAAATGTGGGTAATTTTTTAAATTAAAAAAACGAAAAGCGAAGCTCACTTTGGTTCTCTATGACAAGTAATTTGATACCTGTAACATATTTTTATATTTTTACCCTAAGTCGCTAGTGAGGTACAAAAAATAGGCTGCAAAACAGCCTTTTTTAGCGTAATTCTTTGGCATTTAGATTCTTCGTTTTATTGTAGGGAATTGTGCACATCAGATTGATATATTTATAGTATTATTTATCTAAATGCTACAATTTTTATAATCTAAATTCTGTGCAAGCAGAGCATAGTCCTCTGTGGATAATTACTATTAATTGAGTTAAGGTGTACTTCATAATTTTCTCTTTATGTTAGTCCTATATTTTTTATGTTGTAAAAATTATAATATCCTTTTGAAATAACAAATAAAAGATTCAAATGTCTATTGCATGTATGTCCTGAAAGCCATTGGTTAGCTTAATGAAATTGGGTATTTGTTATTAATCAAATCTATATCTGCTGCAAAATAAGGATTAAAATCTTCAACAATTGTTACATACGTGTAACTTTCCCGTTATAATTTTCTAGATCAGCAGAATTCCAAGAGTGAATCAAAGAAAACAACAGAAAGTCTAGTTGGTAGGCTATATTCTTGTACAACCATTCATAATTCTGTTGGCAGTAAGCCTGCTGCCAAGACTTTAATTGAATACGATGTTGATGACACTTTGGAAGTCAAGGAAGAGATCGTTGAAGGTATGGTTATTGCAATTAAAATAACTTATATAAAACCATAAAAAAGCAACTGCACATTACATTTTCTTACTTTTTTAGATGTTCAGCCGAAACCGCTAACCCTAAAGAAGCAGAAAATTCATGAGTCAGAACAAAAGCACATATGCAAAAAGTGTGGTCGAACCTATAAAAAGAAACATCATATGAATTATCATCAAAAATTTGAATGCGGCGTTATTCCACAGTTCAGTTGTAATTTCTGCAACCAGCTATTCAAACGGAAATCTGTCATGAATGCGCATGTAGAGCGTGTGCATCACAATGCAAGCTCAAAGTCTTTGATATTGAAGTATAAATGTGACAAATGTTTTCGAAGTTACAGTTACATATGTGATTTGAGACAACATTATCGTTTAGAACACTCAGAAGTCAAACCACACTTTTCTTGTAATTTTTGCGGTTACAAAACTAAAATTAAGGATTACTTGTCAGATCACATTACTTGGAAGCATTTTAATATGTAATAATTATTACGCATGTGAAACTTCTATAATTAGGATTTTTCTCATACATACGACTAATTGAAAAAACTCTTTTGTGCATAAAATTAAATACTTGTATGCATTGAATTACTTTTACTTTCTAATGTTCCGACAAGGTAATTTGTCTCTGCAATATTGTTGAATTTATTTACAGGTTTTATTTAGTTGGAAAAAGTATTGGGAAAAAGTATTATGGGACGCTATATTTTTATAATCGATGGGTATTGGATTTCCTAGCTTCTGCGAAGAACTCAGTGATGTTATTATATAAAATACAAGGCAGTGGGTAGAGAGGAGTTAGTCGCTTATTTTACAAAAACCTGCGCATGTCATGAACGCAGTAGGTTATCTTCAGTATATGAATTGATGACTACAACGTCAGATTGGTAAAAATTTAGATTTATCAGATATTTCAAGTTGTGACTGTTGACAAATAAAGCTGTTTATATAATATGAATGTTGTCCATAAAATTAAAATTTGTCTAAGGTTTAGGTACTTTATTTTTAGTTCCTATATTAATTTCATTTGTACCACATGGTATTTTTGTAATTTTTCATTTTCTTAATGATCTAAATAGGGCAGGGGTTCATCTAGAAATATGCTAACAGAAATATAAACCTGTGGATTTTTTCAATTTTATAACATTTCAAAATGAAAATTACACATTTTACATTCCCTTAACAAGAAAGTTCACCGAAAACAAAAAGCAGCGAGAAGAAAAAAAATCTCTCGATCAAAAACATTAAATTTATGTGTCTATAACAATATTGATAATAGATTTTATGCTTTCACGATGATTCATTTTGATAAAAAGAGATATTTCGGGTTTCACTCGCGTAAAAAACTACGAATTGTTTGCCGACGTTTTTTACACGAGTGAAACCCGAAATATAACAATATTGTAAGCAAAATGCTAAATTTTTTATAATGTAAGTTATAGGCAAGTATAATGTAGTCTTCTTTGGATACTGTCAGGTAATTCACTGCGTAGTGCATGATCTTATCTTTATGTTCGGTGTATCTTATTTTGTGTAGTGAAAGTCAGAATATCCTTTTGAAATAAGAAACAAAAGATTTTAAATTTATATCACATATATGTACTTCAAGACACTGTTATTGTAATTAAATTGGGTATTTTTTATCAATTAAATCTATATATGCTACAAAATAAGGATTCAAATCATCTACATTTTTTACATATTTTGTTAATATTCACGTTATAATGTTCTAGATCAGCAGAATTCCAAAAGTGAATCGAAGACATCAATAGAAAGACTAGTTTTTGAGCCATATTCTTGTACAGCTACTCATATTTCTTCTGAAAATAAATCTGCTGTCAAGACTTTAATGGAATACGACGTTGATGAGACTTTGGAAATCAAGGAAGAGATCATTCAAGGTGAGGATTGGGCAATTAAAATATATTATATAACACTATAAAAAGCAATTGCATATTAAATTTTCTTAATTTTTCAGATCAAGAGGCAATTACAATCCAGAAACGGGATAAAACAAACGAATCAAAATTTTGTACCGTATATGTAAGAGAAGATGATATTTTGGAGATTAAGCCGAAACCGCAGACTCTAAAGAAGCAAAAAATGCAGGAATCAGAACAGAAGCACACATGCGAAAAGTGTGGTCGAACCTATAAAAATAAATGTCATATGAATTATCATCAAAAATACTTATGCGGCGTTATGCCACAGTTCAGTTGTAAATTCTGCAACAAGCAATTTAAACGGAAATCTGTCATGAATGCCCATGTAAATCGTGTGCATCGCAGCACAAATTCAAAGACAGTGGTATTTAAGCATAAATGCGACAAATGTTCTCGAAGTTACAATTGGCTAGGAGATTTAGTTCGGCACAAACGTTTAGTACATGCACTAGAAAAACCACAATTTATTTGTGATTTTTGCGGACATAGATTTAATGCAAAATATCATTTGGTAGGGCACATTGTTTCCCTCCACTCACAGACATCGAAATCCAGACATGAATGTGACAAGTGCGCGCGAAGTTACAAGTGGCCAAAAGATTTGAATAGACACAAACGTTTAATACATGCAGCAGTCAAATCACAATTTATTTGCGATTTTTGCGGACATAAATTCGATACGAAAGATCATTTGGTAGTACACATGACTTTGCACTACACTAGCCAAATAGACGATTCACCTAAATCTACTTACAAATGCGACCAATGTTCTAGAAGCTACAGTTACAGACGTGGTTTGACTGAGCATAAACGTTTAGTACACGGAGAAGTTAAACTGCAATTTACTTGCGATATTTGCGGTTTCAAAACTAAACGCAAACAATACTTGTCTAGACATATTACTTCAAAACATCTTAATGAATAATCATTATTACGCACGCGAATCTTCGTTCTTTAGGATATTAATCGTACAAATTGAATATTTAAATACCTTAAATAACTTTCTGTGAAAATTACTTCATAATACTTAATATCACTTTCTGAAGTTCCGGGAAGGTAGATTTATTCTGCATGGATTAGCGTTATTTGTTGTGTATCATTTATTTTTTACTATAAAAGTATTTGATTTTCTAGTATAGTATTATGCATTGACGAATGTATTCTATTCTGGAACAATAAAGTAATCATTTCTGTAAGATTTCGATACTTTTTTTGGGATGTAATAATTTATTAGTTACCTCATGGTGCGTTTATGATTATACATAGATATTTTTAATCATCTTAATAGTGCAGGGGTTTACTTAGAAATATGGTTACAAAAATATGAACATGTCACTTTTTTTAATTTTATAACATATAAAAATGTCTATTGCATGATCTTCCCCTTGTGTTCTACCTACCTTTGTTTGTCTGGTGAAAATTCGAATCTTCATTGAAAATAGAAAACAAAAGATTTCAGTTAACATTACATATATATATATATATATATATATATATCTGCTGCAAAATAAGGATTAAAATCATCGAAAACTTTTTCATATTTATTTAATGTTGACATTATAATGTTCTAGATCAGCAGAATTTCAAGATTGAAACGAAGTCATCAATAGAAAGTCTAGTTGTTGAGCCATATTCTTGTTCAAATACTCATATCTCTTCTGGCAATAAAACTGCTGCCAAGACTGTAATGGAATACGACGCTGATGAGACTTTGGAAATCAAGGAAGAGATCATTCAAGGTAAGGATTGAATAATTAAGATATATTACATAAAACTATATTATAAAAAATCAATTACATATGACATTTTCTATCATTTTCAGTTCAAGAAACAATTACAGCCCAGAATCGGAATGAAACAAACAAGTTAAAATTTTGTACCGTGTATATGAAAGATAATATTTCGGAGATTAAACCGAAACCGCACACACTAAAGAAGCCGAAAATTCTAGAGTCAGCACAGAAGAACAAATGCGAGAAGTGTTTCCGAACCTATAAAAATAAATGTCATTTGAATTATCATCTAAAATTCGAATGTGGCGTCATGCCACAGTTCAGTTGTAAATTCTGCGACAAGAAATTTAAACGAAAATCTGTCTTGAATGTCCATGTAGTTCGCATTCATAACAGCCTAAGATCAAAGCCGTTGGTATTAAAGCATAAATGCGACAAATGTTCTCTTAGTTACAATTGGCCAAGAGATTTAGTTCGACACATACATTTAGTACACGCGGTGAACAAACCACTATTTACTTGCGATTTTTGCGGACAAGAATTCAATGCAAAATATAATTTGGTTGGACACATGAATTCCCGCCACTCACAGAAAATGAAATCCAGACATGAATGCGACAAATGCGCGCGAAGTTACAAAAGGCGATATGGCTTACAACGACATAAACGCTTAGAACATGCAGCAGTCATACCACAATTTATTTGCGATGTTTGCGGACATAAATTCGATACAAAAGATCATTTAGGTGCACACATGACTTTGCATTACAAGAGACAAAGAGACGATTCACTAAAATCTAGTTACAAATGCGACCAATGTGCTCGTTGTTACAGCTACAGACGTGGTTTGAATGAGCATAAACGTTTATCACACGGAGAAGTTAAACTGCAATTTACTTGCGATATTTGTGGTTTCAAAACTATAAGCAAACAATACTTGTCAAGACACATTACTTCAAAACATCTTAAAAAATAATGATTATGCACGGGAATCTTCAATTTTCCGGAAATTTATCATAGAAATTGAAAGACTTAAATACCTCAAATAACTTTCTGTGAAAATATATCATAATACTCAATGCTACATTCTGAGGTTCCGGAAAGGTAGATGTACTCAGCATGCATTAGCGTTATATGTTCTTTATAATTTATTGTTTACTATAAAATTTTTTGCATTTTCTATTATAATATTAGGCATTGTCGAATGTATTCTATTCTGAAATAATAAAACAATCATTTTTGTAAGATTTCGATACTTTCTATACAGTTAATATATTTATTCAATTTTTACATCATGGCACTTTTGTGATTATAGACATCCTTAACCTCATGTTACCACGCACAAAAATTCACACTAATAACCACCCGGGGTACCCGGGTACCCGAGCGTAAATTTTCAGTTAAAAATATATTTTAACTGTAAATAATTTATTTATTAAAAGTATATTGATTTATTTATGGTTTGTAAAGATATTCCAAGCTGAATACAATAATAATACTATATTATTAATATTATATACCTTGACAGTATCTAGTACTAGCAGTCAGTTTAGTTTAGGCTCTATCGTATACTCAGAAAGTTAACCATTGCTTGGTCAAGTTTTTATTTATATTTTGTGCATTGTGAACGTATTTTGTGAACTTCGAGAGGAGAATTTTTGAGGTAACGTACATAAAAGTAACATGTTTTTTGTATTACAAAATTGACTGATGTACTGATTTGAGTATAATTCTTCTATAATACATCAATTTATTTATTGTATAGATTAAGCGACGCTGCGAAAGATGAATATTTGAAATTTGTAATAATGATTGTACTGCATAATGGAATTATTCTTATTAATTTTAATATTGAATTTCCTTAATAAACAATTAAAAATATATCGTTTTTGCTGTAATTTATTTATTAATAGTTATTCACGACTATTTTGTATATTTTTAGGATTTAACACACGAATTACATCATTTTTATGTAGGTGTACCCGGTTACCCGGGTAATCCATATGTTCACTTTTTTTTAATTTGAAAATTTGTTTAGTTAACAAAGATAAATAAAACTTTTTAATTCATAATTTGATGGAAAATGAATCAAATCGTGGGGATCTGGGAGGATTTTAGCCTATTTGTTTAGGGGAAAAAGTTATTTAACAAAATGTAGGGCAATGAGTACCCAGGTACCTAGGTAAGAACACAAGGGTTAATCATCTAAATAGTGCAGGGGTTTACTTAAAAATATAAACATTTCAATTTTTTTCAATTTTATAACATTTAAAAATTTGTACTACATTATCTTATTCTTGTGTTCTATTTACCTTTTTTTGTGTGGTGAAAACTCGAAGCTCCATTTGAAGTAGGAAACAAAAAATTTTAATTTATATCACATATATAGTGCATATAGTGTAAAATAAGGATTAAAATCGTCGAAAATTGTTACATATTTGTAACTTTCACGTTATAATTTTCTAGATCAGCTGAATTTCAAGAGTGAATCGAAGCCATCAATAGAAAGTCTAGTTGTTGAACCATATTCTTGTACCACTACTTATATTTCTTCTGGAAATAAGTCTGCTGCCAAGACTTTAATGGAATATCATGTTGATGAGACTTTGGAAATTAAGGAAGAGATCATTCTAGGTATGAATTTGGCAATTAAAATACGTTATACAAAACTATAAAAAAGCAACTGCATATAAAATTTTCTCACTCTTTCAGATCAGGACACAATTACACACCAGAAACGAAATACAACAAATGAGCACAAATTGTGTACCGTAAATATAAGAGAAGCTGATATTTTCGCTGCGAAGTGCAAACTACTGGCCCTCAAAGAGGAGGAAATTCAGGAAAAGAAGTACATATGCAAAAAGTGTGTTCAAACCTATAAATATAAAACGAGTTTGATTTTTCATCAAAAATTCGAGTGCGACGTCATGCCACAGTTCAGTTGTAAATTTTGCAGCCAACCTTTCAAACGAAAAAGTCACATGAATGAACATATAGTGCAGGTACATCATAAGACAAGCTTAAAGAAGTCGGTATTAACTTATAAATGTGACAAGTGTCTTCGTAGTTTCAGTTACATACGTGGTTTATTTCAACATAAACGTTTAATACACGCGGCAATAAAATCAGAATTTGCTTGCGATTATTGTTCTTATAAATCAAAACAAAAAGTTAACTTGTCAAAACATATAACTTCAAAACATCTCAATAAGAAATCATTATTCCGCACGCGAAACTCAAATTTTTAGTCAATTTAACATACTAATTGAAATTCTTAAAAACCTTAAATTACTTGTTGTGAAAATTACTCCATAATACACAAACTTACTTTCTTAAGTTTCTGGAATTTTGATTCACTCTGCATGGATTAGCGTTATGTGTATATTTTTTACTACCTATAATATTATACATTGACGAATGAATTTTATTTTGAGACAATAAGCTCATTTTCTTAAGATTTCGATAAATTCTTGTGAATTTAAAAAATTTTATAACATTTTGAAATGAAAATTATAAGTTTTATTTCTCCAAGGCAAGAAAATAAATAGCAAATAATAACGAATGAACAGGGAGTTTCTAGAAATAAAATATTTATTAATTAATGACTGATAGAACATATTTAACTCTTATATTTATGGCATTCTTTTGCTATTTATATGTACTTTAATCCATTATAATGTAAATTGTGTCAAAATTGAATATATTGTGCCATGAATTATAATTATTAATCGATTGTGAGTTCAGGTTTACTACAGAATAAAGATTAAATGAATTAAGAATGACTTAATTTCAACTTCCAACTTATAGTTTTCTAGATAAACAGAATGCCGAAGGACAAATCTTTGGATATCAAGGATGAAGTCATCCAAGGTATGACTAGATTTTAATCAAAATATCTTGAGTAAAACTATATGGAATAACAAGTTACAATTTACATTTCATGAAATTTTCAGGTCGGAGTTTGTGCATCCATTTTTTATGAAATTCGCTAATATCTTATAGTATGAAATGTTTGTATTTAGTTTTATTCACGGTTTAATTTTATAATAATCCAACATCGCTCTTTTGAATTGAAAAAAGAATGTACAACTGTGCAATAATATACAGAATATTTTGGATTTGAACCCTGCTGGTGATTATATTTTTTGTTTGTCATGTGCAGTTCATGTGTTCTATCTTACCATTATTAATTATTAATTATATGAAAAAACTGACTCTCAACTTTGCTTTGTTTTAGGATATGCACCAGATGGGGGATTCTCAGTTTTAAAAATAAAAAAGCTTCAGACACTTCAATCGTTGAGGACACCCTACTCAGAAGTCTGTGCATACAATTGTCGATTTTGCAATCAAATTTTCGGAACTCAACGAGCTCAAAGGCGACATGAATCTTGGTTTTGCACTTCGAATCCATATAGAATCAACCAAATTAAAAAAATATTTACTTGCGAGGTGTGCGGCGCTAGTTACGTCCGTAAATGTCACCTTTTGAGTCACCAAAAATATGATTGCGGTAGAAGTCACAAGTATGAACAGTGCGGTCGCTTGTATTCAAAGAAAACTAATTTGAAGAGACATTTACGTCAGGACCACTATCAGTAACATTAAAGCTCACTCGAACAATTTATTTTCATTCAAATGCGTGTACTGTTAATTTTTTCATGATTTGACAATCTTACAAAGAATTACAAAACAACATAACAAGTGCTGTAAAATTAGTTTGGATATGAAAATTATTTCTAACTGCCAAAAAAAACACAGCGAGAAGGTTGGCTTTTTGAGATCCGAGCCATTTTCCATATTTTCTTTCTACAATAAATTTTTGAAAAAATTACATAATAAAGTACTTAGACTTACAGCAAAACATAAATTATTATAGTTTTAAAAATCTTAGACGACTGTGCTTAAAAATATTTAATAAAAACGTATCCCAAATTTCCAGTAATGCACGTGTGCAAAATAAAAATTTCCCGATTAACAATTTTCCATCAATTTATTATTCAAGGAACTACGAAATTTCAAACAATACCAAAATTGAAATTATATTTTTTATTAATAATGATACGAAAATTATTAAATGATAATAAGAACAATTAATAAAATCATATTATATATATATAAAATTAAATTTTCTGATAGTTAAAAGAGTTCGTCAGAGTTCCGGCCCTCCAAAAGAGTTTTACCAAACAGTATTGTGAAACTTTCCAATCAAGTCAACATTCGAAGACCTACAACCCGTTGAAGTGAATTAAAGTTTTTAAATTTTCATATTTTGATATCCAAGATCTTAAGACTTCAAATATTTAAATTCCAAAAATTTTTTAGAACTAAAGAAATTGTCCAACAAAATTGAATTCTCGAAAGTGGTGGGCCAGCTATTCGTTTTTTAATTTTTCTTTTTGTGAAATTGTTCGGAACTATTTCTTAGAAACATCGGAATTTCTAGAACTATGCTAAATACATTTTTATTTTTTATTTTGTCAGAATAACGCCATTTAAAGTAAAATTTATTTCTAATTGAAATTTGCACCCATCAGAGAAAGAGTATGAAATTATAAATAATTAATCAAAAGGCCGAAAAAATATCGGTTTAAATACTTAATAAAGCTTTCCTTAAAAGGGAGACATTACCCCACCTAATGTTAAATTTTTTATATTCATATACATTTTCTACACTGTAAACAAATTCTTTTCTACTAAAAATAGACCTTAAATATATTAAATTTTGTGCTTCATTCTGTAGTATTAAAATTGTTTGGATCACCTTTTTATTTTACTTTATTATAAACTGTACGTAGCATCCGATTTATGGCTCTTTTACAACCTTCACTGTACTTTTTTAATCGAAATTGTAATTCTTTTGTTTCAGGCTACATTGAAAGGCCATTTCCGATTTTAAGAGTTAAAAAAATGGTATCACTTCAATCGCCGATAACGTTAAACACAGGAGATGATGTACACAAATGTCGCTTTTGCTACAAAATTTTTGGAATGCAGCGTGCTGCAAGACGCCATGAATCGACTTTTTGCAT
This sequence comes from Belonocnema kinseyi, assembly GCF_010883055.1. NCBI lineage: Eukaryota > Metazoa > Arthropoda > Insecta > Hymenoptera > Cynipidae > Belonocnema > Belonocnema kinseyi. Next base: position 85,563,336 of record NC_046658.1, on the reverse strand, counting down.
TTCAAATCCACGAAGAATCCAAACTGAATTAAAATTATTTACTTGCGAAATTTGCGCTGCTAGTTACCTCAATAGAAATAATCTTTTGAGTCACCAAAAACATGATTGCGGCCGAACTCACACTTGTGAAGAATGTGGTCGCATCTATTCAAGAAAAAGCGGTTTAAGGCGGCATTTAAATTTATACCATGCTGTAAAGTAAAATAGAAAATTATAATTTTTTCATAAAAATAATACTAGATTAGAGACTCGATAAAAATAAATAAAATATTTTTTTGCTTCTAAAAAATGAAGCTTTAATGATAATTTCTACGTTTTAATAGTTGGTAAAGTCAAGCCATGTAACACTTATCAAATTCCTATTTTACGGAAATCGTTGTTTTCTATAACTCACGTCCACATGAAATGAGATACAGAGTTGAAAACAAAAATGAATAAAAGGCAAGAATAGTTTTACGGTCCTAAATTTTCGTAACTACTACAAAAAAATGTATTTTAAAAAAAAATTGATTTGTGATTTTAAAAAAATGCAGGTGCATACCAATAGTGGAGAAAGATGTCGGCAATATAGTAACTTGTATGTGTTATATGAATTTAAATGTATTCCAACTCAAACATATCTAATATGATGCTTTAAACCGTAAAAATTATCAGAATATATGTGTGGATACGTTTGTATTTATGTTTCTGTGTCAGCTGTGTTTTGCATTCTTATTCTCTCCTCACTACAGTAGACTCTCACAAAGCGCCCTGTGCTGGTAACGAAATTCCTCACCAAGCGCCCGCTTATTTAAGCCACGCCCTTGGCGGTGAGAAAAGGCGCTGTGTGAGAGTCTACTATATCTAACAGTCAAGAAATTTGGATTTATTCCATCTTTGAATATCTCAAGAGAAACTATAACTTTTATACCTATCATAATTTAACTTCAATTTAGCAAGATAAGATAGTTATCATATATATATAAAAATCGATTGAACTATATTAGTAGTATATTTGAATAACAAATGAAAAAGTTTAGTTTATTTAAAATATATAATAAACAGAATACAAAATTTGCGTTACCTGGATCCTTATTTGGACAGGTCAAGGAAACTTTACCAAATTAATATTTATGCTCGTAGATTATTTAATGTTATTGTTATGTATACCTTATATTTTCTGTATCACGAGGAACAAATAAAATATTATTGGCTTAATTGAAATTTAATCAAATTAGACGTGGCTAGTCGTTTAGCTTTTTATGACGAATGGCTAAGGTTATTTATTCTAAAAAGTTAAACGACTAGAGACTAGAAACTTAAAATAAATTTTTATTGATTATAATTTCAAACAAATTGTTAATTTGAGTAAAATATTTAATATTAATATTTGGGACATTTAAGTATATCTATCATAATTATTTTTTGAAATAGAATTTAGGAAGAAAGACAATTGATTTTATTTCATTTATTTGTTGTATTTATGTGTTAAAACGCTATTTCAGCAAATGAGGTTCATGCGTTTGATTGAAATAATTTTTTAATTTTCAAATATCGTTATAGTACAATATTCTGTTTTATAACTTTTTTTCAGCATCACTTGTTTTAGTTAACTGTTATTAAATTATTATTGATGAATTTTTTATTTTATTTGTTACAGGCATAGAATTTCCTACTACATTTTCTGATCAATTTCGTGTACACAAATGTCAATATTGTAATAGGACTTTTGGACAACAGGGTGCTCGATTGCGACATGAAACGTATCATTGTATGTGGAATCTACGAAAACTCAAGAAAAAAGAGGACAAATCTTATGTTTGCGAAAATTGTAAATGCAGTTTCAGGCTGGAAACATATCTTGTAAAACATAAAAAATACGATTGCGGTAGATCTCATATTTGTAATCAATGTGGACGTATGTATTCAGGGGTTAATAATCTGCAAAGACATGTACGCCAGGACCACCCTATTTAATTTTAGAGCTATTTCCAAAAATTCTTGCCATAAATACTGAGGCAACTTGACTGAAAAACAAAGAAATTAAAAAATATAAGTACAAAAAAAATGCATTTCGTTTCAGGCCGAATTTATGTTCATATTGTTCATCGAAATTCGCTGAACACAGAACAATTATTTACGGTGTTTTTTTTTCTAAATTGCCCTTATATAGAGTATTTGCCTTAAAATATTAATTGTGAAAAATATTTTTAATTTTCAACCCCTAACCTTATTTCATTTGGAAGAAAAAAATTGTCCAGATTATTAAGACCATCAATAAGCTTCAAGAAATTCCAAATTTTTGTTTAATGGTAAGTACTTTATACACAAAACCAAAAAGTTGAGCATAAAAATTTTCAAATAGGAATCATGTTAATTGTCTATCAGAAGAGCAAAGCAGATTTTATTATTATAATCGCTATCAATCATTTATCAATAAATTATTTAAAAAAATATTTGTCTATTCTACTTCTGAATAAAATCCACCGCCATATTTTACTTTATAAGGGCATTTTTCCAACTACAGTGTGTAAGTAATATCAGTGTAAGTAATTATTTTTCAAATTGCATGATCCTCACCTACGACCACTCTCATATTTAATCCACTTCTTTCTGTGTATAGGTACTCTCGACTTTAGTATTCCCTAAGGTAACCCCTATTTTAGTGATTATCCTACTTTTTCAATTTCATCTTTTCTCAAGTTTAAAAGTAGCCCTTTTTACTTCTGTTTCCAAAATATTCGATATAAAAACAGTGACGTGGAAAGGTCTGAAACTTTGAAGAGAAGGTGATAAATTTCTTCTTAATTAATAATATTTCGAATGTTATTACAAGTCCTTCTTAACGTTCTATTACCTTGTTAATGTTATATGCTATTTTTTAATTATTTTCCGTATTAAAATTAATGTTTGAAATCATATTTATTTGTTTTGTTCTCTCCTACATTAATTTCTTTCGTTCTGTTCTAGGTTATACGTTTGTCTCCAACGAAGTTCCGTCTTTAAGAGTTAAGAATGTGGTAAACCTTCAGTCAGCGGCTAGAGAAGACACAAAATTTGATACACAAAGATGTTGTTATTGCAGCAAGGTTTTCGGATCATATGGATATAGAAAACGTCACGAAGTTAATCATTGCACCTCGAATCCGGAAAATATCCACGACGAAAGAAAAAAGTTTTATACTTGCGAAACGTGTAATATTAGTTACAGCAATAAGTGTAGTCTCATTACGCATAAAAAACATAATTGTGGGCGTTCGCATTTTTGTAAAATATGTGGCAAGGCGTATTCAGAGATTAGCAACTTGAAAAGACATTTACGCAACGACCACGCTGAATGATAATAAAATTAATTTTGAATAAAATTTAAGTATCGGAAGTAATACTTTCGTTATAAAAAAACAGATGTAACTGAAAAGTGTAAAGAGCAAGGTACTTCTTGAAAAGAGTATCTTTTTTTAATATTTAAAAAGTTTCCAATTCTTTGGACGAATTTTGCTTCACGCAACATAAAAATCATAACCATATTTTAAAGTGTAACAATATGTTTGCTAGAAGTAAACTTTAATTTCAAAAAGTTGGTCTTTCATTGATTTTTCGTAACTATTTCTTTCCAATTTAGACAACCATTAATATTATTTTGCCTGTTTGCGACCCGTGAAATGTATATATACTAAAATATTTTTTCGTGTGATGGGTAAGATCTTCGTCTGCTTTATACACTTATTTTGAAACTATTGTTTTATAATTTATTACAAGTACTGATTTTGGTGTAGGCAATATCACATCAGAATTGAATTTCCAATATAATAATTCTCCTAACGCAAACTTTGCTTTTACTTTGTTACAGATAATATAGGATTTGAGAATTTTAGAGTTGAGACGATTTCAAAATATCAGGCGCTATCAGAGAAGTTGGAATTTTCTCCACATAGATGTAAATTCTGCAGCAAGTCTTTTGAATCATATGAATATAAAAGGCATCATGAAATCGACTATTGTCTCTATAAGCCGCAAATGAACCGCAAAGAAAATTTATATACTTGCGAAATTTGTAATGCTAGTTACAGTCATAAGACCAGACTTTCGTATCATAAAAATCATGATTGCGGACGTTTACATACTTGCAATCAATGTGGTAAGATGTATTCACAGATTAGCAATTTAAAAAGACATTTACGTAAAGACCACGATGTCTGATATATTATAGCTGACTTGGGTAAATTTTTATTATAAATATTATTTATATTGTTTTCGTTTTAAATATTAGAGTAGTATTAAATTATCTGTAAATAAACTTGTAATTAATCAGAGTAGAGTGTTTTATTACCTTGTATTACACATAAAAAAGTGGGCAGTCCACGAATCGTCCTGACACGTGCTTCAAGACGAGACATGGTGAGCTGAAAAAAGGTTATTATTAATTCAAGGCATAAATTTATTTATCGATATAGTTTATCCCGAGTTAAGAAAATACTAGAGGGATCAGCCTGCACGTACAATCTGGTTCTGAAATAGGCATGAGGACAAGTCGTCATTGCCCAAAAGAATAGGAGTTATATTCATCCAGATTTATGGGCAAATATTACCTGTAAAAAATTATCCTATTTTTTTCAATTAATTCTTTTTCCTGAAAAAGATCTTCTTCTTTCGCTCCGCTAGAAATAAAACCACAAAAATTCCGATTGCCGTTCGGATGCTTTCCCATTAAGCTACTAGAGAGATCTAGAAAAGAGCCCTTTTTCAGAAATACACGCATTATTATGCCATGTGTAACAAGTCAAATTTTTTAGGGAATCTATATTCGAAAGATATATATGTGGTTCAAATCCCAGCGGAGCGAAAATAGAAGATCTTTTTTCATAAGAAAAATCAATTTAAAAAACTTTTAGTTGATAGCCCCATGCAGTCTGTTAAGACGTTCAGAAATTTTGTTATTCTTTGATAATAATACTAATTCCTTGAAATTTTTTACTTGTAAGACCTAGCATAATAATGCGTGTATTTCTCAATAAGGATTCTTCTCTCGACCTCTCTAGTAGCTTAATGGGAAAGCACCCGACCGGCAATCGGAATTTCTGCAGTTCGATTCCCAACCAAGCGAAATGAGAAGATCCTTGATCAGATAAATAACTAAATTACAACATTTTTAATTCAGAGCTCCATATAGTCTGTAAAGATGTTGAGAAATTCTGTTATTATCTGATAATAAAACAGATTCGTTGAAAAATTACCCTTTTCGGGTAATATTTACCCTGTATTCTGGGGTAATTCTGAACTGAGTGAGTTATTTTGACCCCAAAAGGGGATATCATTTTTTTTAAATGTACCACCTACTTTGCTATGTTCATTAATATTTTTAAAAAACGCATTATACCCATCACGAAAGAAGTTTTTCATTATATATATATATATAATCGAAAGCATAGATAAGGCAACATGGAAGGACCGTATAAAAAACAAAGATATAGAGGGCGCCTGGACAATGTTACGGAATATCCTTGTTAGATGTACGATCGCAGTGTGTGGTACCGCAGTTGTAGGAAGAATGTCTGGTGATGCATGGAGGAATGATGAAATTCAGGCTGCCCAAAAAGCAAAAAGAGAAGCGTACAAGAGAACTTTGAACATCGCAGGTCTTAGCAATGAAGAAATAAATAGACGTAGAAATGATTATAGACGCGAAAACAGGATACTTAAACGATTAGTTAAAGAAAGTAAAGATACAATTAGAGCAGAAGAAGAGATAAAAATACAGAACGACTTTGAAGGAAGCAGGAAACTACTTTATTTAAAAATGAAAGGAAACAAAAGTACAGAAATTGTCAACATGAGAAACAGTAGGGGGGAATGGTATATAATGCAGACGGAATACTAAAGGGTTTCAGAGACTATTTCAGGACACAATTCGGAGATGAAGCTATAGGACACCACAACTGCGATGTTGAGCACGATGCGATGGAAAACTCAATTGAGAAAGTCTGTGTTACTGAGGTTAGGGATATAATTAAGAACTTGAAAAACGGTAAGGCTGCCGGGGTAGACGGTATTAACGCTGAAATGCTTAAACACGGTGGCGAGTACATACCACACAGAGTGTGCGAATTGATAAATTTATGTTTCGAGATGGGCGACGTCCTAGACGATTGGAAAAAGCGATTATCTTACCAATGTACAAGAGAAAGGGAGATAAAAGCGAGTGCAATAATTACAGAGGGATTAGCTTATTAAGCACCGTAAGTAAAATATATTCAAAAATACTTATTCGCAGGGTAATAAAAATAACAGAAGCAAAGATTTGGGAAGTCCAAAGTGGGTTGATGCCAGCAAGGTCATGTACGGATCAAATATTTAGCTTAAGGCAAATAACAGAAAAAAGTTTGAGAGTAGGAAAAAAAGTTTTCTGTGCATTTGTTGACCTAGAAAAAGCTTTTGACAAGATAGATAGAAGTAAACTTTGGGAAGTCCTAAAAGAATATGGAGTCAATGGATGGATCCTACAAGCTATAAAAACAATATATACAGGTAGCAAAGCGAGTGTAAGAGTGAATGGGAAACTGAGTGACTGTTTCGATATTATTCAAGGAGTTAAACAAGGATGCGTTATTTCTTCATGGTTATGTATATTATTTATGGACAAGTGTTTAAGAATGGCTCTCTTCGACGAAGAGGGTGTGGATCTCCAAGGGGGCCGTTCATTTTTCGGAACGGTAAAAATTAAGAAAGGTAAAATTTCAGAATGGGTTATAATACATAATGGTAAAACTTAGGAATAGTAAAAAGTAGGAAAGAGCAATAGGTAGGAAATCCAAAACTCTGAAAGGTATTTCTTCGGAAACCAATGAAGCGGAATGGGTGAAAATTCAGAAGCGTTAAAGTTAGGAGGGTGAAAAATTAGGAATATGTAAATATACGGAGAGGAAAAATTCGGAAAGTAGAAAAATTCGGAATTATTACTAAATATACCTATTAGCAGGTGTATAATTGTTTATTTATGGTAGCAAACAAATGCTTATCGCAGTGAATTTAAATATCATATAATAAATTTATGTTGTACGTTGAAAATTGTTTTTAAATGATATAATGATAGAAAATAATTAATTTTTCGTGAAAAATTTTTAATTTTAACGTTTCCGAATTTTTACCCATTCCGCTTCTTTGGTTTCCGAATAAATACTATTCAGAGTTTTGGATTTCTGATTTATTCCTTTTTCCGAATTTTTTGGTATTCCTAAGTTTTACCATTATGTATTATAACCCATTCTGAAATTTGACCTTTCTTAAATGTTATCCGTTCCGAAAAATGAACGGGCCCCATCTCCAAACAGTAAGGGTACGTGGGTTAGCGTTCGCAGATGATAAGGTTGTTATGGCAGAGTCTATCGAAGACTTACAAGGAGTGTTGAATAAACTAGATGCAAGCATGAAGAGCATGGGCCTCAAAATTAACGTAAATAAAGCAAAAACTATGGTTTTCGAAGGAAAGAGTGAGAAAACACTATGCAATATTTTATTAAATGATGAGAGAATTGAACAAGTTGATAAGTTCGTATACCTTGGTAGCTTATTTACTAGGGACGGGAAGATAGATGAGGAATTAGATAGACGAATAAATGAAGGTAAGAAGGTTATTGGTAGAGTAGGTCCTCTTATCAGAAGTAAAAATATATCAAATAAAACTAAAATGGTAATACATAATTCTATATTTTTACTGACTGTTCTATATGGTAGCGAGACATGGACTTATCAAGAAAAAGATAAAAGTAAAACTAACGCAATTAACGTGATAATTCTAAAAGAATGTGGTGCAGAAGAGACGTTAGTAGACACATGGGAAAGAAATCGGTTAAGATGGTTCGGACATGTTAAGAGAATGCCAAATGAACGACGAACGAAACAAGTGTGTCAAAATAATGTAAATGGCAGCATGCCTAGAGGTAGACCGCAGAAAGAATGGTTAGACTGTGTAAATGAGACCTTAGTTAGAAGAGACATAAGAAGTCACAGAAACACGAGAGCCTGCATAAAAAAATGCATGGACATAAAAGAAGTTAGAGAAGTATGCCAGGACAGGAAAGTATGGCGGCAAATAGTTAGTAAAAAGAGTGTCAGTAGAGTGAAGGAAGCTTGAAACAAAAGACCTTGGCCACTAATGGACCCAAGTGGGGAACCTTACATAACGACTTCGTGAGGTTCTTAGCTTGGGGTGATTGCTAGAGAGATTGATCAGCAACCTGTGTCTACCGGATCATTCAATTTTATCTCAATGATTATATGTTCATATAATATATTACCGTTCAATAATAATTAATATTGTTGTAAACAAGTTTTATGATAAAAAATTTATTTATTTTGTTTTTTTAAACATAGAATATTGTTCTTATCTCTGAAGTTACTTCTTTTGTTCCCCGAAGAATAATATAGTCATAGATAATCCTTCTTTTCAATAATCATTATCATTATTATGAACAATCGTTATAAAAAAAAATTCACTCATAGTGTTTTTAACAAAAATTTTTTTCTGCGGAATCGTTGATTTTCATCTTAACAATGATATCAAGAAACAAGAAATTGATATTGAACAACAATTGTTATTCTTACAAAAAATGCACATTTTTGAACATAGAACATTTTAATTCCTCAACCCGAAAATTTGTCTTTGCCGGTATAAAACTGAACTATTTTGGTCAAAAATAACTTTTGGAATGAAAACTCATATTTGTATTATATTTTAAATTTTTTCCTTGAGTGCTTAAGAATTCACGGATTTTGTACGATGCATTTTTCTTTAAATTCATCATTTTAGTTCAGAATTTCTCTCTTTGTGTTTAAAATAAATTTTTTTACTAAAAATTTAACTAATTCATTTTTAGTAAAAAGTTTATCTTTTTTAATTCAAAATTAAGATTTTCAAGCATTTTCTTTCTTGGTTGAAAATTTTATTATTTGGTTTATAATTTTATTATTTTGTAAAATATTTAGATATTTTCTATAAAACCTTACAATTTTGTTAAAAATCTATTCATTTTCTGTTGAATTTTTTTCTTTTTTAGTTCAAAATTCAGGTATTTGGTTGAAAATCTAACTATTTAGTTCGTAATTCATTATTGAACCGTAAATTTAATTATTTTCTGGAAAATTTAACAATTTTTTTGAAAATTCATTCACCTTTGATGGAGAATTCAACAGTTTTGTGGAAAATTGGTCTTTTTCGTTTAAAAACTCTACTGCTTTATAGAAAATTGGTCTTTTTAGCTTGAAAATTCCACCATCAGGTTGTACTTTTTTTACTTTTTTGGTTGGAAATTCAACGCTTACTACAAAAAATTTTTTTAGTTGAAAATTTGATTTTTTTGTTGAAAATTAATAGTTTTCTGCAAAAAAAAATCAACTGTTCTATTTTTTATGAGATTTTTTCTTTTTTGGTTGAAAGTTCAGCTATTTAGTTGAAAACTTAACTACTTTGTTGAAGATTTATTTCTTTCGGTGGAGAATTCAACAGATTTGTTAAAAGTTTATCTTTTTAGTTTGAAAATTCTACTCTTTTATAAAAAAATTCGTCTTTTTACTTGAAAATTTAACAAATTGGTTTAAATTTGTTTTCCTTCCTGAATGAAAAATCTTTCTTGGTTGAAAGTTGCCTGATAATATTATTCTCCAGATAAAACGATGTGTTGATATAAGTGAATTTATTTCTAATAGTTATTTATAAATGTGGTGATTTTTCTTTTTTAGGTCTCGGTTATGATAAATTATTACTTTTACGTAATTAAACTACAAAGTCTGTATAAATAATGCATTTATCAAAGAAAATGCACAATATATCAGTTTTATCTATTAATTTGTTTATAAGAATTAAATAAATCAAGTAATTCATTCTGTAGTTAAACATTTATTTCATAATGATTCCACGTCTTTTTTTGAAAATATGAATAAACAGAGCAAAGTTGGTTGGGAACCTATTTTTTAAATATGGTTTTTTGTCATTTTTCAACTTAAAGAATAAATTGATAAAGAAAATTATATTTTGTTTCTTGTGTGTATATTTAAGAACTTATAATAGTGTAGACCGTGGTAAATTTAACCATAGGGGCGAATTTGATCATGCAAATAAATACTATAAATTAATACCACGAAATCATTAACCGATTACATTTTCTTTACAACATTTAGCTTCTATAAAGAATATTATATGACTATCACTACTTTATTATTACTAGTATAATAATATGATTATTGCTGTTTTTTGTTCAGCCTAAATTATTTGCTTAATTTCAGCATTTTCACTTTGAATTTTTCAAACAATGTATAAAAAATTGTATTTTATTTGTTACAGGAAATTTTAGGGCTACAAGTGATGAATTTTTCTGGTGCCGTTTCTGCAAGCAGAGTTTTCAACAATTTGTATATAAAGAGCATCATGAAATGTACGATTGTATCCACTCGTATAGACCCCGAAGGAGCAACAAAAAATTTAAGTCATACACTTGCGAAATTTGTCATGCTAGTTACACTCATAAGTATAGACTTTCTTTTCACAAAAAACATGATTGTGGCCGTTCGCACACTTGTGACCAATGTGGTAAGACATATACAGAAGTTAGCAGTTTGAAGAGACATTTACGTAAAGATCACTTTACATAAATCGATTTTAGGTGAGAAATGATTCTGGAAAATAAGATAAGGAATGGTTCTTCGGTATTGCAAGAAAGTGCTTCTAAAGTTAAAATAGTATGAATAAATAAAACTTAATATTTCGTTGAATCGCTATAAAATTTAATGCAACCCAAATCCAAAATAAGGACAAGAATCTGATCCCAATGTATGTTTAATTTTGATCAACCTTATATCGTCGTCAATAATATGACTGCACAAAAATTTATTTTTCATTTGTTACAGAATATATTAGGCAGCTACTATCAGAAATGGTAGAAAAACCTCATTTCAATTAAACGATTTTCGGACTTTTAAATCATGAAAAACGTTTAAAGCAAAAAAAATTATATACTTGCGAAATTTGCGATTCTAGTTACGTGCATCATCGAAATCTTTTGTATAATAAAAAACATGATTGTGGCCGTTCATATTTTTATCAAATATGTGGCCGTAAGTATGCAACGAATAAAAAAAAGTTTGTACATCATTGTTCCGGATTTAATGTTAAAATATTAAAAAACAATTTTCTTAAATGTTGCTTCTTTCATGCTATCATGTTCATATTCATGTTCTATTTTTACGTGCATAGTAATTTTACCATCTATTTTATTTATTCTTGATAAGATTACAAATATCATTTTGCTAAGGTTTTGCGCAATAAAAGGCTTTTTTAAAATATAAAAACACAGACAGCTATATGCGTGTCTGTCGAGTGGCATTTCTTATACACTTTTTTTTTAAAGTCGTTGGTTAATCATGACGGACATAATAATTATAAAACGAGGAATGTTTTAGAAAAATGTTATTTTCAGATTAAGAGGAAAATTCCAATTTTGATATTTTGGGCTAAAAAATCTCTATGGCTCTGGAAATTAATTTCTAATTTTCAAGAAAAAATTCAATAGTTCCGTTTTTAGTTATAAAAATGAGCTTTCAAATAAAATAAGCAAATTTCCAATAAAATGGCTCAATTTTCTACCAAAGAGATGCCTATGTGATTAAAATGATAAATCATCAACAACAAATATTAATTTTTACACAGGAGTTCGACTTTAAATCAAGTAGTTAAATATTCCACCAAAAAGGAACAGAATTTTCAACGAAAAATGTAATAATTGATACTTTAGCTATAAAGATTATATCATCAATAAAAAAATAGCTCAATTCATACACAAAAGACGAATAATAGACAAGAAAAATATTTTTCTACTACATTTTCCACTAGAAAATTGAGAATAAATAGTTGCAATTTGAATAATAATAAAAAAAAGTCTTAACTCAATTTTCTAACAAAAATGGGGTTGTAAAATTTTCAATTATAATTCAATTAGTTTTGCACAACAAACATAATTTTCAATAATATAGTTGAATTTTTAACAAAAAATTACTCATTTTTAACCAAATAATTGAATCCTCACCCAAAACAGCTTGGTTTTTAACAAACAAGATGATTTTCAATAGTGAGTTCAGTGTTGAACCAAGAAAAATTTTCAGTCATGAAAGAGAAAATTTTTAACCAAATTGTTGAATTTTTAAACCAAAAAGGGGAATTTTCTACAAAACAGATAAATTACCAACCCGCAAATATAATTTTTAACAAAAGGTTAGTTTTAAACAAAGGGTATGAAATAAGGGAATTTTCAGCAAAATATTTACATTTTTGATCAAAGAGAATTATTTTCAACTAACGTGAGGATGAAAAAAATCTAACACCTGATATTTCAACCAAAAAATAATTTAATTTAAAATTAAAAACAGTTTAATTCAAGCAAGAAGATGAATGTTCAACGATCTAATTGAATCCTTAACTTCATGATTTTTCGTGAAAAAACGTATTAAATTTCCTCGAAAGTTCAATTTTGAAATTTCAATGTCTATGTATACGGTCATGACTTACTTGGATATGGCATAGAAGAATTGAAACTCCACAGTTGCAAAATTATTTTGATCCAAATTCGACGCCAAATTAATCAATTGCTATTTACTATGAATCTAATCCAATTTAATATATATTTATTCGAATCTAAATCGAAGACAAGAGATATATAATCAAGGTAAAATCAAATTTCTTCTCTATTGGAAATCAAAAACGATTATGATTTCATAGTTGCTTTTTCTCACTACTTCTGCCAAAAAAAATGAATAAAAATACAACCCTAACATAAATCCTTTTATTTTGTTACAGAAAATTTAGAGTTCTTTTGGACGGAAATGCCGAATTTAATAGATAATTCAAAACTTCAGTCGACATCTAAGGACTCAAGAGTTGGCATTCAAAGATGCCGATACTGCAAGCAGTTTTTCGAGCAATTGGAATATAAAAAGTATCATGAAGTAAATGAATGCATCTATAATCCGCGGAAGGCGCATACTTGCGAAATTTGTAATGCTAGTTACACTCATAAGTATAGACTTTCTTACCATCAAAAGCATGATTGTGGACGTTCACATACTTGTAACAAATGTGGTAAAATATATTCGGAGATTAGCAATTTGAAAAGGCACTTGCGAAAAGAACACTTTATGTAAATCGACTGTGAATAAAAAATGAGCCCGTAAAATAATATAAATCAGGGTCTTCGGTATAGTTACAAAGGTTCGTTGTATGTCAGAAATAATCTTTAAATAAATAGAATAATTTTTTTGCACTTTTGAAACCAATTTGTACATGTTGGGCATCGATGGAACTCAGTCCAAAAGGTCTTGAACCTTCCGGTTTTTTCGGGTCTCATTACTATCATACGTCACGATCATTTTGATATAAAAATGTAAAAAAAAATGTTGTGATACGTCACGATCATTCTGATATACAAATGAAAAAATTGATGTGGCACGCTACGATCTATTTGATATAAAAATGAAAAAAAATGGTTAAAACCCTTTTTGATCAAACTTAATTTCTGTTGGGGGGGGGGGTGAATTATAGTTTTGTGGAAATATTAAAGAACTAGTGATTGATTGGCATTAACTCTTTATCTTTTGACCTAGAAAGAAGCATTACATGTTAAACAGCTTGAGATAACTAAATACATTGTTGTATAAAGTTCCTTGCAAAACTAAAAAAACAATGAACGCCACACCTCCAATAATTTAGAAGATATAACTGTCAAAAATGTGTTGTTTTTTCTCAAATAACTAAGGTCCTGTGCATCATAGTGACAAGTTTTCATAAAATGGCATACCCTCCAATCCTACTCAGACATGCCATAGCATTAAGATAAACCAAAAAGGAGAAATTTCGAAAAACGTAATTTTTCTAACTTCAATGCTGTTTACACATAATTATTCTATATACCTCGTTTCCTCTCCCCAATTAGACATTTAAGTTTTTAAAAAAATGTTGTAACGATTTTTATTTATTTTGGTCTCAAAATGATCATGAAGCATCACAGTAATTAAATAAGAAAAGGTCGGGATACTTTCAATTTAGTTTCATAAAAGCCGTCTTTATATAAGAAAAATTATCTCTGTTATTAATTATTATTATATCGTTACTAGCTGTGTTACTTAGTATACGGAAAATATATATATGTTTCACGTTGTTATCAAAATAAAATATGATCTGCATATCACATTTTTGTTACCAACAAGATTTAGTATTACGTTAGAAAGATATAAAATATTTCGTTGATTTTTGTTTTAACATACAAATATATCTTCATATATTTCTGTAATATTCTTCAGTCTATTTTATGTGCTATGTCTTTTCCAAATTATTACAATATTTTTATTTTCAACCCTTTACCGACCAATGTTGTAGCTGAGCGACATTCGCTATTTTAGATTTTCCTAATTTTCAGGTAACGAGCTTAGAATTCCGAAAAATCAATGCTTGCCTTAGATCAACGTGTACTATTCCGCATTTCTTAAGGTGATTCTTAGTTACCGTACGCTGAATAGAAACCGAGAAAATGATAAAAATGTAAAAAAAAGTTTTGTTTGTTGATTAAATCGATCAGGAAACGACCATACATTGTTCCTGAATTTTTTGAGACATTTTATTCAACAGGAAGAAGGCTTGGCCGTTAAAGGGTTAAGCATAGTTTTCTGTTGAATATTGATTATCCACAAAACACCTACAAAGAATTTAATGATGAATGTTAACGTAAAATGACAGTATTTGAAAAAAGAATTAAAATTGTGTTGACACACATTCGTCTTTTTTTCGTTGTTTTAAAGTCCTTTCCTATTTTAGATTTTTTTTATCATTAACCGTATTTTAGTTTGTCATTAAAGATAATTTTTCTTTTAGAAGATATTATACCAAGCCACTAACATGGCGCGTTTCGAAAATTGAAAAAATTTTAATTAGTGATTCTTGAATCTTCAGTAAAAAATTGTTACTGAAGAGTTGATCAAAATTTGGTTCTCTGATTAAATCACAGAATGAGGTATAAAATATTTATTGTTAAAGATGCATGGTTTTAGCCGTTTTTCGTGCCTGTGAACCGAAGCTGAAGTTCTACTTTTTAGTTCCCAAGTAGTAAAAAACACTTTTCACGAAGTAAAAATTAGACACATTAGACGTCATGCAGCTGCAAAAAAGGGTTTTTTAGCCTACTAAGATGGTAAATATGTCGTTTAAATCCCCCCTTTCACTCTATCAATCCCCCCTCTCGCCTTTATTCTATCCTATCTTATCCTTACCTATCGGATTGTTTTTTTATTATCCTCTTAACTTTCTCCTTAATCCTTCACACCCCTATCCAAATACATTCCCTAACTCCATCCGTTCCACGCTCCTCCAATCACTTGCTTTACTTCATCTTCCATGTTTCCCCTCACCGCCTATTCGCATACCCTGTGCCCTAATCTCCCTTCCCTCTTCTATTTACGCCCCATCACTTCTTTTCAACCACTCCACTATTCCATATTCAAAATTTCCATTGCGTATGTCCCCTCCGTCACCATCACTGCCCCTTTTTCATCCACTCAACAACCCCCCCCCCCTCCAATATTCCCCTTATCATGACATCCCCTACTTCATTTCCCAAGAACAAGAAATACAGACGGGTACCCGACCGAAACTGCCAAAAAAGGTCTTATAAAAAATAATCGATAAGCATCCAGTTGATTGCGTTGACATATTTTTCGATAGTTTGGACCCAATTGAAGTGATTTGGTTGGATCTTCAATGTCATGAAGAACCGGCCCTAAATTTAAAGCGTATCTAAAATTATATATTTCTTATGCAAAATGCCGTATGAACCAATGGCGTGGGGGAGGGGCTTTTAACGACTTGTATTTTTACCATACTCGTCTCCGTCTTGCGCTCGGCGTGAAAAGTCCCATTTCTCTTATACTATTTTGAGAAGAAGCAAGGTGCAATAAATTAAATCAGGGGTCTTCAGCGAGGTGAAATTTGGTCCCAAATACTGATTTGCAATGTGTCCCGTTTCCACTACTACGCCGCCTAACTCAGCACGGAAAAATTTCGTCTCACTCTTACAGCTGAGTAGAGGTTCATGGTGGTGGAAACGAGACATGTGGCAAATGAGTATTTGCGGCCGAATTTCCGCTCACTGAAGAGTCCTGAATTAAATGACTGGTGGTGTGTGGTCGATAAAGGTACAAGGGATATAAGCGGGTTGTTGTGTAGAGAGAGTTGAGGTTCTTGAAGGAGAGTAAGATGCAAAAAAGGACGCAGTTAGGGAATAGAGGAGGGGTGGATAGTAGAGGGATATAGAATGGGGATTGGTAGGCGGATAAAGGCATAATGGAGGAAAGATGGAGGTCGTGGGTGGGGGTAGTGTGTAAGAAAAGATGGATATATGGGGAGGGGGTAGCGAAGAGGTATACATAAAAGCAAGAATACGGAATGGGATGCATGTGGAGATAACTGCATAGGGGCGAGAGGCTGAGGTGAAAAAGAGTGGGAGCGAAGGGTGAATATTTTTCTATCCTTTGAAAGTCCTTTATCTTATATATTTTTTTATCAATTTATTTTTGTTTAAATTATTAGTATCATTACCAATATAGTTTTTTTTCTTTTATTGCAGGCTATATTATCATGGATGACATAATGCCGGACTTGAAACTTGAAAAAGTGACAAGCTTCCAATCGCCACAAACTGAAGAATCAGAAGATATGAGTTTCACACATTTTCCTAATGAATATCCCTATGAATTTCATGGTTGTGTCTTAAATCTGCCAACAGTAGTTTCCAAAAAAAATAAAGTTTATGCTTGCGAAAACTGCAGTGCAACATTCACTCATCAACGAAATCTGTACTCGCATAAAAAGCATGATTGTGGTAGGCAGCATGAATGTAATGAATGTGGTCGCATATATTCAGAGATTGGAAGTCTTAGAAGACATATTCGACAAGGCGTTTGTAGTAGAAGACAGGCAAAAGGCATTCGACGTGTTTTCTAACTATTTAGAACATTATTTCGAAGAAAAAAAAGCGTTTTCTACTTCACTTTGAAAATTATATTTAAGATCAGGGATGTACACGGAAAGAGTAAAGAGTCCAAACCTGTCACTCGTCAATCCCCGCTCTTAGCGCCCCAGGCAAAGAGCGAACGAGCGTGCGAGGAAAAGACACAAAGGAGCACTTGGAGAAGGGGAAAAAAGCGATTCAAGGAACTCTCCGTGGACATCTCTGATTAGGGTTGTACCTGGTGATTAGATGAATGAGTCTTATGTGTAAAAAATCGCTAACCTGCAAATATCCCAAGTTTATGAAACTTTCGTTACAAAAAATATTTGTTTGCCAAAACTTTGCTGTTTGACAGTTATAAAATATTTTGTAGACTTTTTTCTGGACATGTTTTCTACACATAAGCTTCTCGCATTGTAAGGTGTTATATACTTATTAAAATTATTAATAGTAAATACTTTATTTTTTGTCAGAAATTTTTGTGACGGTGCTTTAAGGAATTATTCATAAAATCATGTAAAGAATCGAAATAGCTATGAGCATTAGTACGCAAATTCGAAATCTTTACGTTCTTTTGTTTCGTTACAATTCTTCTTACCTTATTCATAATTTATTATACTGATTAGTTTTTTTTTGTTTGTGGAAACTATGAAAAGCCACTGTATCCCAAATTCAGATTGGGCGATATCACTTGTTTGCACATTCTGTGAGAAATACACTTCTTAAAACTAAAATTTATATTTCATTTACTTAATTTAAGTACGTTTAATATTAATTTCGGAAATCCGGTAATAACGGATAAAATAAGTGAAACAATTTATTGTTTTTCTATACTTCATAAGTATTTTTTTTTATTTTTTCAGATAATGGAAGATCACTCTACAATGAAATGCCGCTTTTATCATTTAAGGAGATCATCAGCCATCCGTCTGCATATAGACATGAATCAAAAATTAATGTTCATGAATGCCGTTTTTGCAAGAAGATTTTTTCACAGAAATATTATAAAAATTTGCATGAAATTCGTAGTTGTCCGTTAAAACTGTATAATTTTCAACGCAAGGAATACAAGATCCATACTTGTACCGTTTGTCATAAAACTTATTCACTAGAAAGCAGTTTAAATTACCACATTAAACATGACTGCCAAAAAATTCACAATTGTGGTAATTGTGGTCGCATGTTTTCACAAATTAATAATCTGAGACGACATTTACGTACTGAAACGTGTATAAAGACAAATAAAAGTAATACCCGGTAATATTCTAGCAGTTCTAAAGATTGTTACGTTAACTTTTATTTTGTCTCGAAAGATTTTTTCGTTAATTATCTGGGTGGATCAAAAAAGACGTTTTTTGTTGGCGGAGTGTTCTAATTTCTGAATCCTTATAATTGTTGCCTGATTCACATATCAATTTCAAGCAGGGATTTTGTGTTAAATTCAAATAGAAAAATTGTTATAAGCATATCAAATACCTGATAAATAAATACACAGTACAATATTGTGGTTTTTATTTTTTAAACTTTATTTTCTACTTATGATTAAAAACTGCAACATTGTATTAAAAAAATTAATAAATATCATGATAGCGTATTAATTTGTAATATTATTTTTCTAAATGTATTCCTTTCTTGTAATTTTGTTATCACCTTTTTTTCTGAAGATCATTACCATAAACCACTACCAGGTGTATACATATGAAACCGGTATTGCCATTTAGCGGCCAGTAGGCACACTTGTAGGCACTGTCGGAACTTACCATTTGTGCTAATTGGCGT
>NC_046658.1:85485237-85544439 GCF_010883055.1 Belonocnema kinseyi | reverse complement strand
GCATACTTTGAATAAAATATTTGTTATCATTCTCTTGAAATAAATGTGTTTTTTTCTTGAAAAAATACCGGTTTCATATGTATACACCTGGTATTTTGAAAAAAAATCTGATAATAGTTACAAAATATTGTTATAGTCTATTGTTTGAAATGTTCTCGAAATATTTTTAAGCTTTTCAAGTTTGACGATGTTGTATATTTGAGTTTTTGTTCAACATACTTCTTAATTATTAAAAATAAGTTTGGGATTGCAGTACATTTTGTTTGTTATCAATTATAATACTAACCAATACTTATTTTTTCAGAAAATGAACGGACAAATATAGAAGCTTCAGAGGATGGTACTCACAAGATACTAAAGTGTCGTTTCTGCTGGAAGAATTTCTCACAACCTAGTTATCGAAAACGTCATGAAATACATCATTGTATTTTGAATCCGCAGAATTCCAACCAGAAACAATTCAAATCTTATACTTGTGAAGTTTGTGGTTCGACTTTCTCGCATAGAAATAATCTTGTGAAACACAAGAGACAGGACTGCATGCGCAATCACGAATGTGCAAATTGTGGTAGTGTATTTTCGGAGAGCAGTAGTTTGAACAGACACTGGCGTCTGAACAGATGTGGAAATAAAAAGAAATTATAAAAAATTAGTAAAAGTAGCGCCTACAAATAGGCTTTTGTAGTTCCCCTTCTCCAACTTCCCCTCTCTCCTCCAGTATCCTACCCCTTACTTCCTACTTCACTTCTCATCCCAACCCTACTTCATCCTCCTCTGCTTTCCCCTCCTCACTTTCCTTCTGTTCAAATAAAACTTCCCCTAGTACCACTCACCCACTCCCCCCTCTTTCCTACTACTCTTCCCATAACTTTCCATCCCTTCTCCACCCTTCTACTCACGGGGAAAACTGCAAACCCCTAAACTGAAAAAGCGATATCTGTATATAAAAACAGCTAAAAAAATGTCTTCTTGTACGATAGAATAAAGAGGAATGGAAGTCGAATCTGAATAAAAAGGACAGAATGGAATGGGATCAGTGTTCTCGACTTTCTATAACAGAGAAGGGCATAAAAAAAACAATTTCAGTTGGTGAATTTTAAACAGGAATTCAGATTATTATTATTACACCATTAAGCCATTTCCCTTTCGGGGTAGGCGTGACTCACTTGGTAGGGGAAAGGAGTAGTGTGTGGAAGGGATATAGATTTTTCTGATTGATCGGATGAAAGCGACAATACTTATGTGCTCTGAAGATTGTAAATTCGCCCTCATCTATCACTTTTCTTTTTATAGTCCCTTGCAAATAGTTAATAAAAAGAGTGTCAGTAGAGTGAACGACGCCTGAAACAAAGACCTTGGCTATTAATGGACCCAAGTGGGGAACCTTATATTCTACTAACTTTCGTTCCGAAATTCACAGCCTGTAATAGACTCTGGAAGTTCCTATAATATTTTTTTATCAGTAACGCTACCCTAGCTCGACTCCGGTAGGTCACGACCATCGTCCCATCAAATTTAGTTTGCACCAGGTACAAAAAACATTTCTTCCTCGAGGAATTGAATTCTAAATGAACTTTGGAAGCAACCAACCAACTTTTTTCATGACTCGCATTGTACAATAACCTCCAAGAGCACCAGGTGTAAAAAGTAAATCTCCCTCGAGGAAGTTTAGTTCTAAATGAACCTTGGAGGCAAGTAAACAAATTTTTTCATGATCTGTTGCTATCCAATAACCTCAAAGTACACCATGTATAAAAAATACATCTCCCTCGGGGAAGGTAAGTTCTAAATTGAACTTTGAGGCAACCAACCAATTGTCAATGTACAATGACGAGTCATGTAAAAAATTGGTTGGTTGCCTCCAAGGTTAATTTAGAACTCAACTTTCTTACGGCAGATGTATTTTTTACACCTCGTGAAGATTATTTTCTAATGACGCATTATGAAAAAATTGGTTGTTTGCTTCCAAAGGTTCATTTAGAACTCAACTTCCTCGAGGAAGAAATATTTTATGTTCTTGTTGCAGGAAATTTTTCAGAGCGATAAAGTTTTGTTTAGCCAACTTCACGTCTTTCAAAAAACATGTGTTTGTCATGGAAAAACAAAAGAAAGTTTAACCGATATTTGTGTAAAGTTTATCCTGTGAAGTAAATTGTTGTTGCAGAGAATTTTTCGTCGGAAATCGATGTAAAGTTTATCTTCTGTTTTTTCTGTGAGACGGAAAGTTAGTAGAATTTCTACGGAAATTAGACGGAATTTCTGTAAAATTTCCGTGGAGCACTTTCCGGGGAATATTTCCTCGTGAGTGGATATATATTTATACTTATTACTTATTATAACTAAGTCATAACAAATGTTATAAAAGGTTTGTGGCACTGTGATTCTGTAGCAGTTAAATAATACAGTTATTGCAATGTAATTCATAGAATCTTTTTTTTTTTATTGTCAAAAACTTGAATCACAATTTTCTATTTTTTCCTATTTTCGAAAAATTTTTTGATTCAAGAAGTATATGCCGAATGGTCGACTTTTTAAAGTTTTTAAATATTAATTTTTATAATTTTAATTATCGCACCTTGTAAAATGCAGGAAATTCTTCATCAGGGTGCTTTGTGACAAAAAATTTTTTAGTCATTAACAACAAATTTTAACAGCCTTAAAGTTGCAATTTTATGATAAAGTTGAGAATAGAGGTTAATTTTATCCCTAATTTTTTTTAAGAATTCAGATGTATTTGGATACAATTTCAACAAGAAAGTTCATTTTCAGCCATACAGTTAAATTTTGAACAAAAAAGATCAATTCATGATGAAAATTGTAATAGTTGATATTTAAACCTAAAGAATTTTAATTTGAAATAATAAACAATTTAATTCAACAGAAATAAAATTAAAAATTTCTACAAGATGGGTTGAATTTTTAACCAGATATTATTCTCGAGACGACTGAAAAACGAAAAATGAAATCTCAGAAACTGTGAAATTCCTGAGATAGATCATACCCGAAATGATAAAATTGCCAAAATATAAAAATTCCTAATAAGAAAATTCCTTAAAAATAAAATTGTTGAACAGCTTAGTGTATGATAATTATAAAATAGCGGACACTGTAAAATTCCCGAGTTTCAACAACTAACAAAATGTTATGCTAATACATATTATTTATTTATTAAGAATACAATAATGAAATATTAAAAAATAATTTGAAAAAATACGAACTAAACAAAATTTGTTAAAAATATTTCCTGATTATATTTATAATGAATAAATAATATTAGGAAAGACATTTTTTTCAAATTTCGGAATTTTCAAGTTTCGGAAATTTTAGTGTGGAATATTTTATAATTTGGCGATTTTCTTTCGGGAATATTATTGTGTGGGAATTTTTTAATTTGGAAGTTTCATAATACGGCAGTTTTATAATATTGGAAAGTTTTATTTTTATCTCTTAACATTAGTATTTCAAGTCCAGTTTTTTCTTTATTTTCCCATAATACTTAAGGAGATTTTTTTACTATCTTAAAAATTTTATTTTTCAATTTTAAAAGTTCTACATATTTATTTTATTTTCTGGACATTTTATTAAAACTTCTAACCATCTGGCAAGGCTGAAAACTCCATAAAAATAAAATTTGCGAAAAAAATACTCGAAATAGAAAACTCCTGAGATGATGAAATCGCCGAAATATGAAAATCCTTACTTGGAAAATTACCAAGAAACAATATGCCCGAACAGTTTATGATATTATCCAATTAAAAAATTCCTTAATAAAATTCCCGCCAGTTTACACTAGTACCGAAATTGAAATTTACGAATACGAAATTACGGCCAGAAAATTTTCGAATTATAAAATATCGAAACCTAGAAAATTAGCAAATTATAACATTTCTAAATTTAAACTGTTCAAAAACAGTTTTTAAATAAGTATTATTTAATTATTAAAAATACAATAATGAAATATTTTGATTAAATAAATTTTTTAATGTTGTATTTTTTCCATAAAGGAATATTGTATTTCAATTATTTTAATTTTATATTTAAACAATAATTTTTAAAAATAATGAATTTAATTATTGTGATTTTGATAAATAAATATATTTGATTAAAATGCAATATTTTTAACTATTTGAATGCGGGAAGTTTCTAGTGTCGGAAAAATTTCAGTATCGGATATTTTATAGTATAGCAATTTTTCGTCGGAAATGGGATAATTAAAATGGTAGATATTAAAATTTTAAAACTTTAAAAAGAGATCTCTAAGTATATATATTTTTAATTCTGAAAAAATGACATAAATCAGTTGTAATAAAGTTATAAAAAGTTAAAAGAAATAAAAAATTAAGAAAATCTTCAAATTAGATAAAATAATGATTTTATAAACAACCGACAAAAAAAAAGTTTTTTTTACCAGTACCGGATTTTTGCATACATACACCCTTTTTTTAAGCAATGACGTTATTATAAAAATCCATTCTGTGTATAAAAATAATAAGTCTCAACGCCAGTATTTGGGATAAGTTATATTACTTTTTATTCTAAAAATAATTATTATCACGTTTTTGTTAAATTTAAGATTAATGTAATAATACTGACTCGTCGCAAGGAAAAGACAACTTGCCGCAGCCTGTAGTTCGCAATTCCCCCACCAGATGCGCACTATTTAATCAGTCCGGCCAGTACTGCTCCGGAATTGGCATCGGAAATTACATATGTAAATCTTGTAGTAAATTTGTGACATCTAACTCATAATTCTCGTATACAGTGCTTTGTGAAAATGTGTTGAAATGTGTGTATAACCGTGCTTTATAAAAAACAAAAATTATTTTTGTTTTGAATGTCTTCTTGTGTTAAAAATGTTTGTTTATTGTGTCAAGTTTAAGGTTAGGAACAGAAGTTTGACGCCTCTAATATGTGCCAAATCAATAAACATGTCTTGACTCAACTTTTATAGCTACAGTATTAATTTATTTTGTTGAATATTAATTTATTTAACTTTTGGTTACACTAAAAGTGCAGGTTTTTGTGTTTTCAACGGACTTATAAATCGGACTTTGGTGTTTTGAAAGAGCATGCGCGTTTGTTTTCATGGGCTGGGACTTGCCAGTGACTATAGATGCTAGATAGTGAAAAGGTAATTCTGTGATTGCAACAGGTAACCGTTTTTTATATCTTTTATTACTCATTATTCCGCTTTCTGTGCAAAATGTTACATATACTATCAATTACTAATACTTTTTTTGAGGAATTTTCGTATTAAACTTGTTAAATCTATCATCCAGCAAAAATGGTATATTATATTAATTAACTTTATTCCGTAAAATATTAAGATTTTATTAAAAAGTTAACTGACAGTTTTAAGAATATATCCACTGTTAGTGATATCTACCTTCATTTTACCAAAGGTGTAGATTTAATACGTACAGCTGAAATTAAGTCCCAAATTTTGTAATTTTTTGTTATGATTTATTTTATGTTTTGCAAAATTTTGGAGTAAGTTACATATAACTGAAAATTTTAATAAGTTTTTTCGTGTAATTTTAATATAATGTTTAGGAAATTTCAGTTACTCTAACTGAATTCCAACTAGTGCTTCTTAAAAGTGGTGTCAGAAATTTCATATCATTTTCCGTTACTTCTAGAGTTAAAATATTCGGTAGTTTATGAATAAATCATTCATTTATTAACCAAGTTTAATTATTTTCTTATAAATAATCAATAATGAGTTCCTGAAGGTTGTTTTCGTGTCAAAAATGTGGTTCCTGGTAAACGAAACTTTTTAATTTTAACAATTGAAATTATATAATCATGTCATGTCTCATGAAAAAATCCTTATTTTTTATGAAAAAAGTTTTAAACCTGCAAGAAATAATTATTTTAACAATAGTTTTTGGAATTGAATTTTTTCTTATAGTCGTTTCTTACTTCAATTGTTTGCCTTAAAAAATTGTTTTCACGATTTCAGCTATAGAAAAATGTAGTTTTTTTCAAAATTATAAACAGTAGGGTTGTAGAGAATAATCTCCCTGAGAAAAAATTTCATTTATTATAATTTAACCATTTTTCAAAAATTAGTAAGAACTGCTAGATAGAGAAAATTAAAATGCAAAAAAAACTATGTTATAATTAATGGTTTTATAAGTTTACAATTTCTTTATTCCAAAATAAGGTTTTTAATTTCAGATGAAATCGTGAATAATATTATTTAAATTCTGGCAAACAAATTGTTATGGTTTTAAAAATTGAAAACGTATATCAATCATCTCCCATGGAAGAAAAAATTTTTGTTCACGAAAATAGTTACTAACTTATGTAAAATTATTATTTTAACTGTATTTTTTTATAATTGGATTTTTTCTTACGGTCGCTTGTTATCGATTTAAAAATAATGGGTGGATTTTAATAAATCATGGCTTATTTTTTCCGGCAAAAAATTCGCTACAACTCTACTGTATATAATTTTCAAAATAATTTAATAATAAAATAAAGTTATTTATTAGAAATGTTTTTTTCATTTTGAAATTTTTTGTAACGATTTCAATCATCGAAAAACTTACTTTCAATATTGGAAACAGTATAATTGTAGAAAATGTTTTCTGCAAAAAAGTGAGCCACCATTTATTGAAATTCTGTTAATAAGTTATGTTTTGCAAATGAAAAAGTATTATTTTCATGAAAATAGTTTAAAAATTAATCATTTTAATTAGTTTTCAGTTATTACAATTCAACCATTTTTTAAAAATTAGTGAGAAGCGATAATGAGAAAAACTTAAAATGCAAAAAAAGAAACAAAGTTAAAATAAATGTTTTTTATAAGTCAAAGAATTTATTCATTCAAGATAATGTGTTTTATTTGAAATTAAATCATCAGTAATATCTTTTAGATTCTTAAAATCATAGAAAACTTTTTTGCAGAGACCTGATTTTAATATGATTTTATGAATTGTAAAAATATTATCAATCATCTATGAAAGAACAACATTATTTTGTATGATAAAAGTTTAAAAATTATGCAGAATAATTATTTTAACAATATTTTCTGTAATTGGATTTGTTTACTGTCGCTTCTTACTAATTTTAAAAAAATGCTTAGCTTTTAATATAATGTGACTTTTTTTTGTCAAAACATTCATTACAGCTCGCCTGTTTCTAATTTTTGAAATGATTGAATAATATTTAAATAAAGTTATTTTTTTGAAAAGTCTTTACATTTAAAAAAGTTTGTTTTTATCGGTTTGAGTCGCAGAAAAGTTTACTTGCACAATTGAAAAAAGTTAAGTTTAAACAAATGTTTTCTGCATAAAAAAGTCCGTCATTTAATAAAATAAATTTTAATCAGTCATGTCTTATGAAAGAAAAAATGTTCTGTTTATGAAAAGGGTGCATAACTTAAAAAAAAAAAAATGATTTTAATAATATTTTTAGTAATGTGATTTTTCCATACTATCGCTTCTTATCAATATGTGAAGAGTAGTAAATAACCGCACAATGTAGTATGAAGCGATGGCACAAATAATTGTTAATATAAATGTTTCTGGTGAGTTTTCACGGTTTTAGTAAAAATGTTTATTATTTCATGTTATACCTCCAGGAATATTATTTCAATTCTTAAAATCATAGAAAAACTACTTTTTCATAGATCTGATTTTCGACACATCTACTTTAGTTTTACAAAACATATGTAGATGTAAAATATTCTGCGAAAATTCTTGCAAAATTTTTTGTTAGAGGTCATTGAATTTTTCAATACCTTTATCTGAAAACTCCGAAACTTCTGAATGAAAAATAGTACGCAAATTGAAATTTTATGCTGTTGGTTTGGTCGATAATAAAATATTCTAGAATTCGAAATCGATATCACACGAAAATTTAGGGCACTAGTGTCCTGAAAAAGTATAATTATTTTAGAATCGATACATTTTTTTTATTGATCATTTTCCAAGTGATAATTCTAGAAATAAATGAACAAGACCCAGGAATCGAGATTAGAAATACAGTGATTTTTTTATGCTAAAAAAACCCAAGAAGTTCAGAAATGTATCGCTTCGAAAATGATTGATTAAAATTTGCGGAAAAATGGGAAGACTTTCTTGACCTGCAGGAATGTGATACAAATTGTAACTCAATAAAATATAAAAACTTTGCAAGCAAGAAATAAATTAAAATTCAAGCGTTACTTTTTCCTGATTTTCAATTTCATAATTTTTTCCTGATCCACCCTATTATCTAGTTATATACCGTTCAAAAATAAAGTTCAAAAATAAATAAAGTATAAGAGATTTCCTATTATTTTCCGTTACTCCCAGAGAATAAAAAATCTGGAAATTTTAGAATAGTCATTTGTTTATTAAAAAAACATAGTTTTCTTATAAAAATCATCATTAAGTTTCTGAAGGACTCGTAAAAACCTTTTTTTAAATTGTTTGGGTCAGTCGTATTTGTCCTTATGCTTTTTTGCCCTTAAATATTTTTCTTTATATGGGTGGGGTAAATCCAAAATGTCTGAACGCCAAAGTTCAAACAATAATACTAATTGCACGAAACAAAACTATATTTTTCAAATATCTAAAAAAATATATTTTCCACTATACGTGTATTTGAATATTATTTTTAATTTTTCAAAAATAATTCAATTAAATAATCAAATCTACTTAGAAAAATTTGTAACATTGTTATTATTTAATTAAATAAATTTTTATAATTAAAAAATAATATCGAAATACACTTACGGCAAAAATATTTTTCAAGTTATTAAAAGAAATTAAGTTTACTCTTATTTTGTGTTATTGCTTGGTCAAAACTTGAGCTACATAATAATGGCTAAATAATTTTGAAGCGAAAAATAAAGCCTCACTTTTTAAAAAAATTGTGCTCTCGATTTTTTATCATGTCCAAATATGCCCGTTAATCGAAAAAAATTCCCCCCTGAATTTTCGTAAAACCTAATAATATTTCTTGATTACACTATTTTTTCGATCCATTAACTTAATTCTTAAATTTGCACCCTCACTTTTTTTGAATTAAATATTATATTTTTTATCATCGTCAAAACTTTAGAAAACGTGTGCCTCGAGCGAAAAAAAATGTTCTCCACCATTTTCTTGAAACATATTACTATTTCTTAATAAAATCTGTTATTTGTATTGATTAAAGATAAAGAGTTAATTTTTACTTTTTTTATTTAAAATTTGATTTCTGAGATCCTTTCTTATCGCTTCTGTACACTCGTATAAGAATTTCTGTTAGGCTCTTATAGCATACTACCTTTCAATTATATACATTTATTTTCGATTATTTTTTTTTAAATATTCGAAAAAACGAGGTTCCTTTCGATATGTATGAAAAAGAATTTTAAATATTGTTTATAACTTCTTCAACAATAACTGGTGGTTCATAAGTCTAAAAAATGTGCAATCAAGATCAATTTGGCCGAAGACTATGGGTATTGAGCACCCAGTTAATACCTTGATAATAAAAAAAATCGAAATAAAAAAATAATAATATAAAATTTTAATATTTTATAGAATGCATTTAAATAGTCTACGAAACTCTTTCTTGTAGGGTGGAGATAATTATGCATACATATTCTGATAAACGAAATAAAGATTACTCATAATAATATTAATGAATCTTATTGGTAAGAGGCTTAAATAAATATTTACTCTCTGTTCATTTTTTATATTTTATAGATATTCGATTTTTCCTTCGGGAAAGAATACAAGTATATGGTATTTAAAAACTCAAAATAGACAATTTTTTATCTTTTAGTTTTATAAGTTTTGCCTGTAAAATAATTTGTAATAGACTTATGTATAATGTATATGAATCTTTAACACGTCATTAAAATTTTTTTGAACATTTTATTGCATGCAAGTGTGGATTTCTTTCCAATGGCCAAAAAGCATGATATGTTCCAAGTTTTAGCCAAATCGGGTAACATTTACCCTTAGCACATACTACTTTTAATTTTCTATTTCATTAACATACGGGGAAAGAAGTGAAAAAATTCAATATACACATAACTATCTCTGTTTTCGTCAAATTCTTTTATAAACCGAGTTTTCAACAAACGGGAAAAAAATTCTTGAACAAATTTTGTGAATAACTACAGAGCAAGTGTTGAAATTGAACATTGGACATTTTGAAATAATTCAAAATGAAGAAGGCTATTTAGATGGCAAAGAGATGATTAATTTCCTAAGTTTTCAAGCAATGTCTATCAAACCGGACGAGGTCAGCAAGTTTATTTGTATAAATTATTCAATAGTCAATGCCAGTTGAAATTTTGAATAAATCCAAGATTGCGACTGGCTCGAATTAAAGATCTGTAATTGATTAATTTCACCAGTTTTCAACAGAAGCCTTTTAAACTTTGCAAGTTAAACAAATTTATTTTCAGAATCTGTCCTCTACAAAATCCAATATGGTTATCTTCATGCCATTTATATACAATTATACATACTCATCTTTTGAAAAAAAATATTGTATTCACTGTGGTTGGTAATAGATGCTCTTGTCAAATATTCTCAATCAAGGTGAAGTTTTATAATAAAAGTTAAAATATTCGTTAAATTCACAATTTTAGTTTAAACGCCACCTTGGATTTTTTCAAAATTTTGACTGTCAAACCCTATTTCACAGTTTCTCAAATTGAATGTGCTTAACTTTGTAAGCTTGAGAGGCTTCCGTTGAAAATTTGAGAAATTAAGCGACTTTTCAAATTTAATTTGCCGCCATCTTGGATTTTGTCCAAATTTCGGCTGTCAATAACTTTTGCATAGTTTCTACAAATAAATGTGCTTATTTCGGCATTTTTTTAGACTTTCCTTGAAAAGTATGGAAATCAATACTTTTTATAAGATCCAAACAGCCACTATTTTGGATTAAATTTTTTATTTATTTAAGCACTTGCTTTGTCGCTATTAAAAGGTTTTCTTTTTTTTACGAAATTTGAGTCCCTTTTATTAAAATATATAGAAAAAATCATTTTTGGCCATTTTTTATGGATCCGCTGTTTCAGAAATGTTATTTCTAATCTACACCACTTTTTGGGTATTTTGGCTATTAGAACGAATTTAGCACCTGGGAACAAATTAATTTTGAGTTAAAAAAATAAGGGACTTCCTGGAAAATTTTGAAAATTAAGTTTTCCAACCACCCGCATGTAATAATATTGTCAGTCATTTATTTCCCGTGTATTTTTATTTCTTTTTCATGTTTTTATTTTATTATCTGTTCGGAAATTCGAAAATTTGGTTAAAAAGTTATACTCGTTGGTTAAAAATTCGACGTTTGTTTTAATTCTTTTTCTTTGGGTTGAAAATTCAACTACTTTTTGTTGCAAATTTGAATGTTGGTGTTGATAATTCAATAGATCAAATTTTTTAAACATTTTTCTTTTTGGTTCAAAAAATAATCTGTTTTAGTCGAGATTTAATCTTTTCTCGGCTAAAAAAATGCAATTATTTTTCATTTTCAAATTGAAATCCTTTTTGTTTTTGAATTAACCTTTTTTTAAGATTTATATATTAGGGTTGAAAATTCAACTTTTTTTAACAGAAAATTCGTAATTTAGCTGGAAAGTTTAACAACTTGGATGAACTTTTGTGTTTCTTTCTTGACAAAAAAGTTTTATTTTTTTTTTACAATCTTTTTAGTTAAAAAAATTCATCATTTTATTTGAAAATTCATCTGTTTGGTTGAAAATTAATGTTTTTACAACAAATTCGTCCTTTTAGATAAAGAATGTATCCTTTTTTATTGAAAGTCTCACTTTCTTCTAAGATATTCAATTATTAGGTTGAAAGTGCAACTGTTTCTAATGGAAGATTAATATATTTTTTTAATTGACCAATTTGGTTAAAAATGCAAGTATTTGGTTCAAAACTTGATTATTTTGTTGAAAGCTAAACTATTTAGTCCTTTTGTATTGAAAATTCATCTATTATAGCAGATTAGTCATTTCGCTGGTTAAAATTATTGATAAAAAAATTTATAATTTTTAATTGTTTTATTCCACTTGTAAAACATATAATGTATGCTAAAAATATTACAAGATAAAAATGTTCGTATTTGAATATTACTGGTCAGGGAAAAGTTAGGGCCTTTTGAAACTGAATATTTGCATCCATCTGTATAATGTATAACTTATTCAATTCATGACTCTGTGTAAAGTTTATAAATCTTCAATTTATTTTATTACAGGAAATATTGGAAAGTCATCATGAACAAATTTTGAAAAATGTTG
Source organism: Belonocnema kinseyi (assembly GCF_010883055.1). Taxonomy (NCBI): domain Eukaryota; kingdom Metazoa; phylum Arthropoda; class Insecta; order Hymenoptera; family Cynipidae; genus Belonocnema; species Belonocnema kinseyi. The sequence continues at coordinate 85,532,195 of NC_046658.1, read as the reverse complement.
AGAAACACCTTTATAGATTATCAAGGAATATTAACAAACTTTTTTTCTTTTAATGTTTCTTGCTGGCCTCCTCTTTTCGAATTATTATTGACAAATTATTTATTTAATTTGTTATAGGTAAAGGATTACCCACCTCACCTTCCAAAGACTTGCCAACTTTAAGAATTAGAAGGATTGTCACACTTCAACAGCCAGAAGACAGTGAACACAAGTGCCGCTATTGCACTAAAACTTTCGGAAAACAGCATTCTCTAAAGCGTCATGAAATCTATTATTGTTTTTTGAATCCGAAAAAGGGCACCCATCCAGACATTAAAGTATTTAGTTGCGAAATTTGCCTTGCAAATTTCTCCCAAGAATATAATCTAGTAAAACATAAAAAATATGATTGCGGTAAAGTACACCAATGTAAAGTATGTGGTCGTGTGTATTCAGGAATGAGAAATCTAGGAAGACACGTGCGTTCGGTTTGCTCTAAAACTTTGCAAAAAACATAATTTTATAGCTGCTAGTTATCCTTATTGCTTTTTAGATCGTAAACACTTGTCATTTTTACGGATTGTCTTCAAATTTTTCAATAAATAAACTTTGATTAAATACGTGTCTTTTTATTATTATGTCTTATATATGCAAACAAATTATGTTAAAGGGAAGAAGATTAAACGGCTTTTATATACAGCTTTCTTAAAAAATCACTAATTTGTTGCTATTTTGTCTCGAATTTATATTTTTGGAAATTCTTACTAACATCTGACTTATTCTGTTGCAGACGATGATCCATCCAACTTGCCCTATTTAAGAGTTAAGAAGATAATGAATCTTCAAAGCCCAGAAGACGAATTAGACGTTTGTGTTTACAAATGTTCTTTTTGCGAAAAAAGCTTCGGTCAGTTGCGATATAAAAGGCTTCATGAAGATCATCATTGTTTTTTGAATCCAGAGAAGATCAACCGGAAAGAATCAAAGTTATATACTTGCCAAATCTGCAACGCGAGCTACACCCATAAGTCGAATTTCACAAAGCATATTCGACATGATTGTGGCAGGTCGCATGTTTGCAAAAATTGCGGCCACATTTATTCAGATATTAGTAGTTTGAGGAGACATTTTCGCAGAGGTTCTTGTGTGCGAAAAACTTGTTAATTGCTGTTATTAATCAAAGGGATCACTGTCCTTTCCTTATTTTCCTGCGTTTCCCTTTTTTTCCCTATTCTTAAAATTTCAGAATACGGTGGACTCTTGAGGCTCCAATTTTATTTTTTAATCTTACTAATAAAAAGTTTACAATTATTATTACAAAATATTTAGAAGAATTATAATCTATTCGATGATTATTAATTGACCAATGGCGACCTGTTTTTGGAAAAATCAACTTTTATGAGAATTTTTTTTATGGATTAAATTGTTTATATATTAAATTAAATTTTCTTGAATTTTCATCAAGTGAATTATCAACTTTAGGAAATTCATTTATAAATTTTCTTCCATTTTAACAGTCGTAAATTCATTTTCCAATTTTATGTTCAACTGTTGAAAATGGATCATTGAATTTTTCAACAGAATTAAATATAATTGCTGGAAATTAAAGTAAATTAAAGTTGATTTTGTTTAAAAGCGAAGAAAATTTAATATTGAACGTTTAAAAATTGGAGTCAATTTAATTTTTAACTGCCGAAAATCGAAAAAAATTGATTTATCAATAGTTAAAAATTCCATGTTTGAAAATTGAATTTTTCACAGATGAAAATTTATTTGTATTAAATTGAAGAAAGCTGAGAATTAAATCGTTAAAAACTGAATTTTCAACTGTTGATAATTGTCATTTTAACTGTTGAAAGTTGAAGAAAATTAATAGTAGAATTTTCGTCGGATGAAAATTTAAGTTTCGAAAATTAAAGAAAAATTTAATATTTAACTGTGAAAAACTGGACACAATTTAATTTTAAACTGTTGAAAATTGTGGAAAAATTACGATTCAGTTATTTACAGGAGACAATTTAACTGTTGGAAATTGAAAATTTCATTAATACGTGTTGATAATTAAAGAAAATTGATAATTGCATTTCAACAGTTGAAAATTCTGTTGTTGAGAATAAAATAAAATTAGTAGTAAATTTTCAACAGATGAAAATTCAATTGTTTTAAATCTTTTAAATTGAAGAATGCTTAAATTTCAATTGTTCTAAATTGATGAGAATTGAATATTTAAATCTGAAGAATTGTAGATACTTTAATTTTCAAGTGCTGAAAATTTAAGAAAGCTAAAAAGAAAATTGTTGCAAATTTAAGAAAATTGAATACTGGACTGTTGAAAATTAGAGACAATTTAATTTCCAACGGCTAAAAATAAATTGTCTTAAATTCAAGAAAGTTGATAATTAAATTGTGGAAAATTAAAGATGATTGGTAATAGAAGTTTCAAAATATAAAAATTGAAGGAATTTGAATATTCAAGTGTTGTAAATTCTAGAAAATTTAATTTTCAAGTGTTGAAAGTTGAAAAAATTGATAATTCAAATATGAACATTACAAAATTGAAGAGAGCTTGAAAATGGCATTATGATTATTATTACTATTATTAGTAAAAAATAATAGAATTTTCGTCAGGCGAAAATTTAAGTTTTGAAAATTGAAATAAATTGAATATTTCACTGTTAAAAACTAGATGCAATTTAAATTTCAGCTGTTGAAAATTTAAGAAAATGTATCATACAATTATCAACAGGTGGCAATTTAATGTTGAAAATTGAAGAGAATTGAAAATTGCGTTAATACTTTTTCATAATTTTATTTCAACAGTTGAAAATTCTGTTGTTGAAAATTAAACTAAATTGATATTAAATTTTTAGCAGATTTTAAATTAATAAAAGCTGAAATTTCAATTCTTCTAAATGGAAGAAAGCTGAAAATTAATTTTTTTTTAAATTGGAAAAAATTGAATATTTAACTGTGGAAAATTCTAGATAATTTAATTATTAGCTGCTGAAAATTTAAGAAAGCTAAAAAGAAAATTGTTGCAAATTTTCGAAAATTGAATGTTCAACTGTGGAAAATTATAGAAAATTGAATTTTCAACTGCTGAAAAAAAATTGTCTTAAATTCAAGAAATTTTATAATTAAATTGTAGAAAATTAAAGGTGATTGGCAATTGAATTTTCAACGGATGAAAATGGAAGGAAATTGAATATTCAATCGTTGTAAATTGTAGAAAATTTAATTTTCAACTAAAGAAAATTGATAATTGAATTATGAATAGTAGAAAATTGAAGACAGCTTGAAAATTGTATTATTATTTTTAGTTAAAAATTGAAGAAAAATTTTATAATTGAACTTTCAGCAGGTGAATTTTCTTTAATTTCCAGCTGTTGAATTTAACATAAGAATATTTAAAATAAGAATTCCAATCCATAAGCCAAAAGTGTAAAAAAAAGGATATTTTTCCCAAAACTGTTCGCTACTGGCAGGTAACCGTTTTTTTTCAAATTAATAGTCATTAAATTGACTATCAGTAGGGATTTTATGAGATTTAAAAAAATTCCAACCCTGATTATATCCTTTATCCCTTATAAAAAGTTTTTTTTCTTGTTTTCTACATGTAAAATTTAATGTATAATCTTTTCCTTAATTTTCCCCTTTTTCGTAAAAAAACTTCCCTATTCCCCTTTTTTAAATTCCTTTTTTACTGTGCTCTCTGTACGCGCTATATTTTATTTTAGGAGTGAACGTACCAAAAAAGACGTTTATTTATACCGTAATTTCGGCAAAAATGGTCCATTTTTACGATCGTTTATTTATGAAGTTATAATTTATAAAATATAATCTATACAAAATATTATATAAGTATCCTCTTTAGCGGAGCACATTTTTACAGGTCGGCTAATAGAAAAGGAAAATTGTATTAATCTAGCCCAATTAGAAAAAAGTTAATAGTATTATAAAATATAAGACTTTAATTGAAATTAAATCTTAAACCAGAAAAGCAAACCATATAAATGTAATTTTACAGTTTTACACCCAGAGAATAGTTTTTTTTTTACTTTAATTTAATCTAGAAATTTGTTTAATTTCAGTTGATGTCGGTTTCCTTATTCGAATTAGATACATTAATTCTTTGATAATATTTCTCTATAATTAATTTAATCAAATTATTTTAAAAACAGAATATTCTATTTTTAAATTTAAAAGAAGGTTTTAGTAAAAAAAAACTCAGTAGCTCTTATAAAGGCTTTTAATTTAATTTTTTTCAAGTCCAATAACCGAATCATTAACACAAACTTTTTCTTTTATTTCAATAAATGTTCGCTTGGAATTAAACAAATATTCTTTCCTTTTAAAAATGGGTTTTATTTGAAAAACTAATTATTTCTTTAATTCAAATTAAAAAAGAGTAACCAAGAAATTTCTTTATATTAAAGAAACTTTTCGTTTGCTGCATAGCAATGTACAAATTTCTTTGCTTCAAAAGAATTTTATTTGAATCCAAGAAACTGTTTTCTGGATGTATAAATATACTGCATTTTACGTTTAGCGCTTACCTTTGTTGTATAAAAATCGCATTATCTAGTACAAATAAATAAATATGAATTATTTCTCTTTTTATTTCTTCAAAACATTGTTTAGCGTCTCTCACATATGAAAAATCCTTGATAAAAATTGGAATGATAAACTTATCTATAAAGTAATGCATTTTTTCAGTCACAAATTTTATAATGTTTTAATAATATTTACTGATATTTTTCAATTATTTTGTTGCAGATAGAACGTCACTTTTAAGAGTGAAAGAAATTGCAAAAATCCAAGCAGCAAGAATAGAAGACTTAGATTCTAATAGATGTCTTTACTGTAAGAAGAGTTTTATCGCAGGACGTTATAAACAGTTGCATCAGGATTATTATTGCTTTTTAAATCCACGTAAAGTCAAACCAAAATGAATAACATCCTTCAAGTTTAAAATATGCGAAATAAATAAAAAAAGTACTTTTTACTTTGCGCTACTCGAAATTTAAAAAATTTGTTTACTTTGTTACTGCAGATAAATTGAAGGAAATATCTTCTATTTACGGATGAAAATCACACGATTAAAAAAAAAATTTTTAACTAAAAGCTTAGAAATGTTTGAAAATAAATCAATTTTATTTCACTTATTGCAAGTGAGAGTTATCTAATAAATGTGCCTTAAGGTAGTTGTGCCAAAAGTAAAATACCTGAACAAAATAGTTTTTCCAGGATTTTAAAAATAAAAATATTATAACTGATGTCATTTTAAATGAATAATATTATTTTTAATGAAAAACGTTCAAATTCACAAAAAAAAAACATTAATTTTAACCATGTTTTTTGCAATTGAATTTTTTCTGACCATCGCTTCTTGCCGATTAAAAAAAAATTATTTTAAAAATTAGAAACAGTATAATTGTAGATAATGTTTTACCGGAAAAAATAAACTGCTCAGAAAAAAAGCTCAGAAAAAATTGAATTGGAGAACACATGGTTAAAATTAATGTTTTTTTGTGTGTGAATTTTAACATTTTTCATCTAAAAAATCATGTTTTTTATTTGAAATCACATTAGTTATAATATTTCGATTCTTGAAACCATTGAAAAACTTCCTTTCGTATATCTGACTTTTAGCACAATAACTAACTTAAATAAAAATTTTAAGTTATTTGCTGTAAAAAAAATTAGTTCTCTGAAAAAGTAGTTTTTATATGAATTTAAGTATGAACATAATATTACTGGTGATGTCTTTTCAAAAAAAAGTATTATTTTCATTAAAACAAACAAAAAACTGACAAGACATTGCATTTTAACAATCTTTTTCGCAATTAAATTTGTGTTCGCTATCGCTCATCAATTTTTGAGTAATATTTTAATTTTAATACAGGATAGATTATTTTTTTGTGTAAAAATTCTCTACAAACTCTTCGGTATTTTGAAACAGAATTATAGGAAATTTTTTCACCTAAAAAAGCGCAACGATACTTTAAAATTCAACCATTTTTAAGACATTAGTACGAAGCGATAAAATTTGAAAAATCAGTTAAAAACAATTTTTTAAATATTTTTTTCCTTACATGACTACCGATATAATTTTAATTCTTAAAATCAAAGAAAACTTTTTTTGAATGAAAAACATAATTTTTGCCACAACTACCTTAAACCTCTATAGAGCCAAATTTAAAAAAAAGTTAATTTAATCCTGAAAATGCGCATAATTGAGTATGTACTCGTATTTTTAGTGTTAGATCGAGTGATTGTATGTGGGCCCCCATCCGAATAACACCGGGCTAGCGCTGCCTAACTTCGTTGATCCAACGAGAAGCCTTACAAAATTTTCATCCGTCCAAGCGTGCTTGGATTCTTGGCAAGAATGTATTTTACAGGAATAAATATTTTGAAGAATAATTGCCTTATTTTTTAAAAGAGCTTAAAAAACGAAATAACAAAATATACAGGAAAACTGTTTCCATATAGAAAATAAATTTTTGTTTTAGGTGTTTTACTGAATTAAAATATATTAGGTTTACTGTCAAAATACGCCCATTGTACAAATATAAATTTAAATAGTATTGAAATCAAAAACTATTACAATTAACAAAAATAATTTTATTCAAATTCAATATCAAATAGAATACTTCAAACAAATACTTCCCCAACAGATAAACCAAAATTGGACCTTTTTCTCCATATTTTATCATATAATTTTTTTTTGTAACGAATAAACTTCTTATAAATAAAATTGTGTGTTTTATATATTTTTTTCGAATATCTTCAAGTAAACCAGGTGAAGAATTCTTATTAGATTTTTAGCTACTAATATTTTCAAATATGTTAAATTGTATTAACTCTTGAATGTTTTTTGTATCGTTTATCTTTTTCTAAATAAATTCTGATGATGCTATTATGCATTTTCTTACAGGAAAAGGAACACCACTTTGCAAAGATGTACCATTTTTAAAAGTTAGAGATATTGAAAGACTTCAGACGAAAGAAAAAGAAGATGCAGGAACTAGTGCAGAGCATTACATAATCTTGATGAATGGGGAAAAAATACCTTTAGTTACTGCTGATGATTCCACAACACCTGATACTGCTTTACCATTAGTATCCACACAATTATCTGCCCATTTGCCATTATATGTTGCTGCTGGTTCTTCATCTTTGAGCTCGATTCCTGCACGTGCTGACGAACCATTATTCGACAGGGTATGTTTTAAACATTTCAAAAGGCCAGAGAACGGATTTGAAATATTTTCGAGTATTATAAAAGTTTCCGACGAATTTTCTTCATTTCAATTATTTGAAGATATGTTAAAGGATTTTACGGTATTTTTTCAAGCATGCAAAGAATGTTTAAGAGTTTGAAAAGTTTCATAGGATTTAAAAAGATTTTATGTGATTTCATATAGCTTAGACTATTTTTAATAAATGTTAGTAATTTTAAATTTTTCGAAAAAGGATTTGAAAGATTTTAAGCTATTTTTACAAATTACAAGTAATTTTTAAGAGCTTGAAACATTGTAAAGGGATTTCAACGAATGTAAATTTTTAAATCTAATGTAAAATGTAATTTCAGTAATATAATAGGATTTTAATATTTTAAGGTACTTCAAAGGATTTCACGGTATTTGTTAGAGCTTTATAAATTTTTGAGGACTTTAAAATGATCTCGAACGATTGGATAAATTTTAGGGAATTTAAAAAGATTCCATGGCATTTTCAAGCGACAACAATTTTCGAAGTTATTTCCAAGGATTTTAAGGGATTTAAAAATATATTTCATAGGGTTTTAAAGAATATACTGAAACATCTGAAGATATAGAATTATTTTATGGGTCCTATATATTTAGAAGCTCTCAAGGTATTAAAAGAAAATTTCAAATAATTTGAATTCATTTGAAATTCAGACTAAATTCTTGTTAATTTAGTGTGAAGCCTTTCGAATTCTTTTCAATTTCTTCAGTTCCATTCTCCGATTTTAGCTCAGTTCAATGGGTTTAAAATGATTATTTAAAAAATTTTTGTTTAATTCATCCTCAAGTTTTTTAAACTCATCTTGAGATTCTTGAGAATTTATTCAATTTCTTTTAAATTACCTTACATTTTTCTCAACTCATTTCAAACTAACTGAATTGATTTCAAGTTTTTTTTATTTACCATGAATTTTAATGAGTTTCATTAAATTTTTCTCATTTTTCCTTAAAAAATTTTAAGTATTCAGGGTGGCCGCTGGACCAGAAAATGACCGGGACTTTTCTGAGATCGGGAAAACCCGGGAAATGAAAGTGAATTTATTTCTTGATCGGGAATTTTACGAATTATAAGAAGAAAAATTTGCCCACGTCTGATTTCAAAATTTTTGTAAATAATTAAAGTAACTAAACAATAGGATTTTAGGATTTGACAAAATGATTCTAAATCCGTTCAAAATTTAAAAATTTCCAGATTGTAACTGTTTGAATTCGAAAGCCTTAATATATTTATTCCGATAATTTTATTTTTAAATAAGAATCTTAATGTTTCACCAATCAAATATTTTTGGTTGAAAGGTTTCGGTCTTCCTTTATATTATTTTTTATATTAAATTAAATAAATAAATTAATATTTTCTTTTATTAGTTTTCTTAGCCATTAGAAATTTAACTGTTCATTTAAGACGAGTATATTGAATACATTTTGAATTTTTCTGTTTAAAAAATGTTCAATTTGGTAGTGAAATTGTTAAATTTTGACGTATAAATAGCCCTTGAACACTTATTATTTGTAAACAAAATGTGAATAATTTCAAGAGATATTTCGTAGTTTTGAAAAGTTTCCAAATTAATTAAAAACTTGAAATGTCTTCAAGTAATTGAAAACAAGTGTGTTAACATTTTTGTTTAGAACTTTTAAATACATTTCAAAATTAACTGAATTTGTCTACAACTTTTGGAAAATCCTGCAAATTAAAAAAAAATCCTTAAAATCGCCCAGGTTCTGTTTTGATCATTTTGGAAATTTCTTTAAAACTTTTTAAATTTTCGGTGACAATAATTTTTCAAAATGAAAAATCATTTTCAATTTTCCTAAGAATCTTAAGAAAATGTTTTTATTCTGTCTAAGCCTTTCACGATACTTTAAAGGTTTCTAAATTTTTTGTTTGAAATCTGCGAAAATCCGCATTTTATTTTTAATTCGGCTGTGGGTATTTGCACCAAAATTTCGTTTTTTATTTGCAGGATTTTCTAAAAGTTGTAGGAGAAATTAAATTTATTTAAATATATATTTAAACGTTTAAAATTTTCAATTGTAAAGTGTTAGTACCTTCCATTTCACCGTGTAAATTTAATTTATTGTTTATTACTTTAAATTGAAAAATGTTTAGAATAGAGTTCAATTTTATCAATTTCATTGGCCGTGAAAAATGTTTGCGAAACGGGAAAATAACTGTGAAATCACCGAGAATTTTTTTCCTCGATTAAAACGGCCACGCCTAGTATACTTTAATTTTACTGAAACTATTATAAATTTTTAAAATCTTTTGCAATGCATTAAAATTTTTTTATTGACTTTGAATTGTTTTAAAGCTTGGCGAATTTATCCTGAATTAGTTATAATTCACTTGGGATCCTTAATAATTTTATTACAATTTTTTTATTTCTTTCAAATTCATCAGAACGTTAGTCACAATAATGCACATTAGTTACCTTTAGTCACTTTTTGGACTGTAAATAAGTCGCTTTTGGTGAATTATTTGGTTTAAATAGGTCTCTCTTTTTAATAAATTAGACTAAGAATTAAAATAAAACGTTTATAAATTTAAAATAAAAATTGTATTATTCCATTTAAAACAAATTCTAGATAGAAAAGATTACGAAATTCGAATTTTGATCTTTAAATATTAATAGTCGGGTATAATAAAAAAAAAAAATCAGAGAAAAGTCAGGTAGTTTTGAAAATGAAGTTCTGCTGCCATTCTGTATCTTTTACAGTAAAATATTTGATAAATTTTGTTTAAACAATTATTTTATTATTATTTAATTTATATTTCATTATTTTAGGAAAAGGCTATTGAGGGCTTGTTTCCTCCTTCATGGGTAAATGACATGCATGCTCTATTGAGTAGATTAGAGAAACCTGAAGACACTTTTAGAAATGATATCATCAGAAAAATTGTACGACGAATGGAAGATACTCCTTTATCACATGATGATCTTCCGGATATCGCAGATCAAACTCTTCGCAGATTGCCTCTTCTGAAATTAAAGAGCGTTAATGGAACTGTAAGTATTGATGGAAAATTTAGAATAATAATACTTTGTAAATCTACTGAAATTTATTTGATACACATTTTTTAATGGTACTTTTAAGAAAAAAGTTATTACTAGTCTACTGAAACTAAAAGCGTGTCATGAATAAAATTAAAAAAAAATAATTAACTGAATGTTATAAAATATTTTTTTTTAACAGGCTCTCTACTAAATTTAGCTTGTGAAATTGCTGCATTTTTGCCGTTTATAAAATATAAGGTCACTCTTAGTATAACCAATGAATACATAAAACAGGCAAAATTTGGAAGTCCTCAACAACAGCTCCGATTTGGATAATTTTTTTTTAATTTTGTTTTTTTTATATTATTTAAAATCAGAAACCTTTTGGAGGAGGCAAACAATTATTTAATTGTTTAAACAATATTTATGATATTTATTTAAAAATTAAGTTTTGTACCCATTTTTTCTAAAAATCTCTTTATATAGTAATTTCAGGATAAAAAAAAAATTGTTAAAGTAAATTGTATATCAATAATTATATATTAAAATCCTAAAAATTTGCTGTGTGGGTCAAGAAATATGTACGTGTTTGACACACTATTGCGTTAAATTTGGTTAAAAATTCATCTTTTAAGGTATAAAATTAATCATTTTGGTCAAAAATTCTACTATTGGGTTAAAATTTGAAGTACTTTGTTAAAAATGTATTGTTTGGTGCATGGCTTTAGTTGAAAAATGATATCTTTGGTTGACAATTTTCATTTTTTTTTAAGTCCTTAACTTTTGTTTGATTGTTATTTTTTAAATAAAAATTAAACTATTTCAGGTGAAGATTCATCACTTTAGTTAAAGATTCATCTATTTGATTAAAACTTTAACTATTTTTTTTTAATTCGGATTTTTTTGTAAAAAATTAATTTTTTTTTATTGAAAATTATAGTACTTTATTTTTTTGTAAGATTTATTTTTCTCAAAAGAAAATGCAACTATTTGGCCGAAAATTGATCTTTTATAGTTGAAAATCCAATAGACTGTTTAAAAATGCACTTTTTTTTAATTCGCCTTTATCTCCAAAAAATTAATCTTCTCGATTGAAAATTCATGTTTTCGGTTAAAAATTAAATTATTTAGTACAAAATTATTCTGTTTTGAGCATAAGAAAGTTTTGTAGAAATTTATTTTGATTTTTTTTAATTTCAAAAAATTGTTATTCACATTTGTATTTTCCGTGTGTTTTTTGAAGGCCCATTCTGAATACTTTGGAATTCCCTATAAAATTTTTTTCGTAAGGGTTATAGTTATTACTAAAGCTCTAAAATAATTAATTATAATTAATTATAAAGTTTCAGAGTTGTTTGTGGATATTTAGGAAAAACAAGGTAATAAGTTGTTAGAGACAGTAAAAATAAATAAAACGTCGACGTGGCGTGGTAATGAAAAAAGTAATGTATTCGTCTAACTCGCATCATAAACAAGCGTGTTATTGTTATTATCCATTGCGGTTAATCGTCTACGATTAATCATATCTCTGATATTAATGAAAATTAAATTTTCTATTTTTTGTATATGTGAGTAAAACACTAAATTATTTACATTTAATAAGATATTTCAAAAAAACTGATAAATAAATCTTTATCAAATTTCATTTACTTAAATTTCATTACATTTTGAGTAGTGTCTGATATAGAATATTAAATTTCTCACTATTATTATTTTAAATATTAAATAAATAAAGACATTTCTGATTGTGTTATGAATATTAATTTTATGTTACTGCACTATTATATAAAAAAATAATAAGTAATTATTCGAAAAATTTTTACTGTATAATGATTTAATTTTTAGCTATTTATGACATTACAATTGTTTAAGCAATAGAAATACTTGTTTTTGGTAATATCATTCTGATTCTTAAAATCATAGAAAACTTTTTTTCCGGAGATCTGATTTTTTCAATTGAGGTAAATATTAAATCCAGAAAAAAATAAATTATGCAAAATAAAAATTAGGATGAATAGTAATTCGGAAATATAAAAGAAACTAAAGTAACTAATAAAAATATTTCAATTTTCAAAAGAGATGATTCAAGATGTTTAGCGCATGAAAAATATAAGAAGCAAGTTTGAACGCTTCAGTTTGAAATTGTACAATTTCAAAAGTAAAATTTTAATTTTGGTGTAAAAAGCATTTCATAATTCTTCAATTTTAATTAGGATATAGCTTTCATTTTTTTGGATTATAATTCTTCAAAAATACTTATTTTCATTGATGCCTGGTTGAGAGTAGCTGAATGACGGAGATTTCAAGATAGAAATTCAATTTTTTTTTCATTTTTAAAAATTTCCTATTTGAAATTTGTATTTTAATATTACAGGAGGCGTTAATTAGTCAGATGAAGAAGTGTTTAAAAAATCATGAACAGTACATGAATCGGCAGAGGAAAAAATCCAACAGAGCCAATATTAAAATATCGCACAAAGCGTTGATGGCAGCTATGAATGAAGAAATGGAAAAATTGACACCGTCAGTCAACGTACTTAACACTCTTCTCGTCAATTGTCGAAGAAAAAGACAAGAAGAAGCTAGACGATCTACATCTGCCATTAAACATTTACGAGACTACCCAGCTCTAAGAATCAATGAATTGGTAAATAAAATACATCCTTTATCCATTTTTTTTATAACTGTTCGTGAGAAGTTCGATTTCTTTTTTTAGAAATTCGTTCTTGTTGGTCGAAAATCAATTTCTTTAACTGAAAATGTAAATATTACATTGTTGGTTAAAAATAGATTTTTTTAAATGCAAAAAGGTATTTTTGGGTTGAAAATTTAACTCTTTTGTTGAAAATTCATATTTTTGGGTTCAAAATTTATATTTTTCGGTTGAAAATTCACCTGTTTTTTAGATAATGCGCATTTTCGGCTTCAAAATTCAGCAATTTCGTTGAAAAATGTGTTTTGTTGATTTTTTATTTTTTTATTTTCAGAATTAAATTTTTTATCTGAAAATTTAAATGTTCTATTTTTGTTGGAAATGTATCCTTGATGGGGTTAAAATTCCACTATTGGATAGAAAATCAGGGTTGCCATATGCCAGGGAAATAAAGGTTTGTCAGGGAATTGAATTCTCTGTCAGGGAAAATAGAAATTTATGTTTTTATATTATATTTTAGAGGAAATTCCTAACATCAATATAAATATTTTTTTAATGTACATTTTTTAAAAATAGAATTCGATTCTTAGTTTCTTATTTGAAGTTAATGCATATTTTTGGTTATTTTTTTTTCTACTTTTTATTACAAGGGGTAATTTTTCTAAATAAGGGTTGATGTTAAAAAAGCGATTTGTAAAGCTAGCGCCGCCCTGTTTTCTCAAAAACTAATAAAGGACAAAATAATTTGATTTTGGTCAAAAATATGCATTATGACATTTTTTTCGTTAGTGGCGGCGCTGAGTCGTCTGACCTTAATTAATTCATACTGTCATGTAACCAGCATTTTTCTGGCTAGTTTCACTATTTTGTTTAGCTCATTATTGAAACCTTGTTCGCATTTGCAATACTTTCCTGTCAAGGAATTTTGTCTAAATGTCAGGGAAATCGGAAAATTCAATCTTATGGTCACCCTGAAAATTCATGTATAATGTTTAAAATTCATCTTCTTGTGTTCAAATTAAATCTGATTTGCTGAAAATTTATTTTTTTGTTTGAGGAATCTCAATTATTTGAAAATTCATTTTTTAAACTGAAAATGAAATATTCGATTTTTGTTTGAAAACTGATCTCTTTTAGTTGAATATTTAACCATTTGTTTGAAAATTCATCAATTTCGATTTAAAATTAACTTTCTTGTTAAAAATTCAATATTTTGGGTTTAAAAGGCAACTGTGTTCTAAATAAATCGAATTTTTGCTTAAAATTTTAACCCTGTTGTTGAAAATTACTTTATTTGGTTGAACACTCAACTATTTTGTTAAAAGTTTGCATTTTTTTTTGTTCAGTTAAATTCAACTGGTTTAACATTTTTTTCTTTCTTGAAAACTCACCTTTTAAACTGATAAGTTAACTATTGCATTTTTGATTAAAAATTTATCTTTTTCGTAGTAGAAAATTTTAGTATTTTATCGAAAATTTTCTGGGCTGAAAATGAACTTTCTTGCGGAAAATTCAACTGTTTTCTAAAAATTCGTCTTTCTGACTTAAGCATTTAACCATATGGTTAAAAGTTAAACTATTTTTTAAAAAATACGTCTGTCTTGCTCGAAATTTCAACTATTTAATTGTTAACGCAACCGTTTGTGTAAAAATTTGTACTTTTTGTTGTTAAAAATTCGTCTTTTTGGGTTAAAAATTAACTTTTTTTTTGGTACAAAATATTTTTTTGACTGAAAATTAAAGTACTATTTAGTTGAAAATGCTATATATTTCAACTTGAAATTTAGAGAATTTAAAGCGTTTTATATTAATCCTTAAACGGTACACTCCAAACCAGCATAGGTAAACAGTACACTGGTGCGAATTGGTTTGTTTGGAATGTTAATATTAATTATTTAATATATTGAAGATATAATCGACAAGTAGTATATATCATACATATATAACACATAGATTTAATATATGTGGGGATAATCCGCTGCAGCTGTGTTTGCATAAATGCCAACAAAATGAAAAAACTTCAGGTCCGAATTCGCACCAGTGTACCGTTTGAGGGTTAAATTAATTATGATATCGTTATTAATTTTATTTAAAAGAATTTCTTTTCCTATTGTTCTTCTAATTTTGTAAAAAAAATTTAAATAGCCCAAAATTGATAACGTCTTTTGTGGAAGGCCCCTAACTGGAAGAAATTCTTCACGCACGCTTGATGGGCGTGCAAAGTAAAAAGTTCAGTTCTTCGCGTACTCAGTTTTGGAATGGACAAAAGTAGGATTAGAATTTCGATATTTACTTGTCAAGTATTGAATAATAAATTTCAAATGAGTTCAAAAAATGAAACTAGTAATAGTGATTGTGAAGATAATAGATTTTTGTTCTAAAAAATAATGTAAACTTTGACTTTTATAAAATGAAATAATAAATACACTCTAAGCCTCTTAATTAAAGTAATTTTTAGAATCGAACTTCTCATTCTCAGTTTCATAAGATAGTATGTGGAACGCGTGCGTATATGTGATTCTCGTACTTCTTACGCCATATACCATTATCAATCTTTCCGGAAACTTGTAAAAAATATGGACAGAAAAAAAAAATCACGTTCATTTTTTTCAGCTACTGTGCGAATTTGAAGCAATCATTGGCCTGAAAGTTACAGAACTTCGAAATCGATGGATTAATGCCTTACCGTCATTGATGCGTTTCTTTTCACCAAAGGATAGTACTTGGACAAATATGACATATAATCAGCAGACAGTAGCAGTTTTAGTCTCAACTGCCAGTCACTTTAAAGCCAGATTTGGTCAGGAAAGTAGATCCCGGAACATTATAGAAATATTTGAGGTAAGTCAAGTATTATGTAGTAATAATAATCTTGGAATTCATTAATTTAATTTTTCCTAATTGAAGCTGCTATTTTTCGCTTGTTTTTCACGTGTCTTTAAAATAGATTTATTATTCTTTTGGCATGGAAATGCTTAGGTCCCCAGCGGAACTATTGAACGTAATGGTTACGTAATTCCGAGCAATATGATATTTTGCTCCTGTTTTACAATTTTACATAGAAATTAAAACTTTTAAAAATATTTTTATACATTCATATTTATTTGAACTTATTCATTTGTTGGAAAATTATAAATTACAATCTGTCTATGGCAACCCGATGCACATGAGGTTGCCGTACATAGCTTTTAATTCTAATTTTTTTTTTAATTAATAAATAAAAATATGCGAATAGATAAAAAGAGTGTTTTATCCTATGTGGAATTTCTTAATTAATAGTTTTAAAATTAATAATATTACTTTAAATACTCTAAATTGTTTGATTTCAGATTTGTTATTTAATAATTTTGAATTAACAGCGTTCAGAATAGTGAAAAGCAAAACAAAAATTAAGACAATCATTTTTCAAATTGAATCAAAAACAATTTTAAATTAAAAGACTTAAAATTCTACAATTTCCAACATTTATAATAATTTTAAATTAACAAAATATTCGCTTGGTAAATTCCAAGAATGAATAATAATTATAA
This sequence comes from Belonocnema kinseyi, assembly GCF_010883055.1. Classification (NCBI taxonomy): domain Eukaryota; kingdom Metazoa; phylum Arthropoda; class Insecta; order Hymenoptera; family Cynipidae; genus Belonocnema; species Belonocnema kinseyi. The sequence goes on along the minus strand of NC_046658.1, from coordinate 85,515,763 downwards.
ATGAAGTTTTACTAATTAATTGATTTGAAATTAAAAAGTTAAAAATTGTGTTTTAAATGTTGATATAGAAATTAAACTATCTGAAACTTATACGTTAGTAATTGGATCATTTCTTCAATTTTGAATTATTAAAGTTTTAGAGTTGTAAATTTGTTATGTTGCATGCTGAACTTTCAATTCTTTCCTTACATATTTTTTTCTTTCTAATTAAAATTAAAATAGATGAATTTCGATAAGTATAATTAACAATTCGAAAAAAGTGAATTCTTAAACGAATTTAGTTTAATTAAAATAATCGAAATTTTAAAGTGATTGAGTAAAATAGATTTAATGTAAAAATTATTTATGTAATTTTTTTTCAGTTTGAAATGAATTTCGAAGTCGTGTAATTTTCAACATTCTGTAGTAGAAATTTTTTCGTTTTCATGTTTTCCATTGAAAGTTGCTTTTTATTTTGAATGTTAAAAAAAAATCAATTTGAAAGTTTCATACTTGCAAAGTTTTTTCTTTTGAAAGGTAAAAATTACGCTGAGTTTATTTTTGGATATGTTTTTTAGTTACGAACAATTTGAAATCCTGTAATTTTAGAAGTTTTGAGTTTAAAATATTCAATTTAGTTTTAAATTTCAAATTTTATTTGTAAATAATAAAATTTTTATTCATTTATATTTTAAATGAGCTAACTATTAAAATTTGAAAATATTGCATTTTTACCATTTCGAAATTGTTCTATTTTCGAAATTTTAATCAGAAATCATTCAATTTTGATATTCTTCATTTTCAAATAATTCTGCGCAATTTTGAACACTGAATAAGAAATAATACATTTTACGACTCCTTTCAAATGAAATGGTCAATTTTTTAACATTTTAATTTCAAATTTTTCAATTTTGAGAGTTTCGGATAAAAATTTTTTAGTTTGAAACACTTTCATTTCAAATTATTTAATTTTAAACGCTTTTATTTATAAATTATACATAATAGAGTCCTTTCATATTTAAATTCTAAATTATTATTATTTTTTTAATTTCGTTAAACTCAGTACTTAAAAATTTATTTAATGATGGGGTTTTAAATTGTCTATATTTTTAGCACTTTGATATTTACTTTAATATTTTCAATACTTTATTGAAAAATATCAAAATTGAATGATTTCATATCAAAATTTCGAAATATATATATAAATTTTGAAACAAATATTTTCGAAATTTTGATATTAAATCATTCAATTTTGATATTTTGCCATTCCAAATAATTCTGCGCATTTTTAAATGCTTTGAATAAGAAATAATACTATTTTAGACTCCTTTTTAAAGAAATTGTTCAATTTTCAACATTTGCATTGAAAATTTTTTAATTTTGAGAGTTTCTGATTAAAAATTTTGTAGTTTCAAAAACTTTCTTTTTAAATTATTCAATATTAAACGCTTTTGTTGATAAATGATAAAAAATTGAGTCCTTTTCATATTTAAAATCGAAATTATTCATTGAAAAAATTTAATTTTTAAACAAATTGAATTTTCTCAAAATTATCATAATTTTAAAGTTGTTGAGTCTAAAATAGCTTTAATATCTCAGTTATCAATGAAATATTTTTTTCAGTTTTAAATAAAGTTCGAATTTTTTTAACTTGCAACGTTTTGTAGTAGAATTTTTTTCATTTTCAATGTTTCCCATTGAAAATTGCTTGTTGTTTTAAACTTTTTTTTAATAAATTGAATTTACAAGTTTTATGATTGCAAAATCTTTGATTTACAACAGCAAAAATTGCGTTGAACTTGTTTTTTAATCATTTTCTTATTAATTTCAATTTTAATTCTTTAAGTATTAAATTTTAATTAGAACTAATAAAGTTTGTGTTTTTTTTTAAATTTTAAATGATCTGACTATTAAAATCAAAATCTGAAAATATTTAACTTTTAATATTTTGAAATTGTCCTATTTTCGAAATTTTGATCTGGAATTATTCAATTTTTGTATTTCTCAATTCCAAATAATTCTGTGCAATTTTGAACGCTTTGCGAAAGAAATATTACTATTTTAACTCCTTTTTAATGAAATTTTCCAATTTATTTTATTTTATTTTTTATTAAAGAAATTCAATTAAAAAGTTCTATAGCTGCAAAATTTTCCATTTGTAACGTCAAAAATTGCGGTGAAATTATTTCTTGATCATTTTCTTATTAAGTACAATTTAAAATTCTGGAATTTCAGAAGAGCTTTAACTTTGAAACATTCAATTTAATTTTAAATTTCAAATTATAATAACATATATAAAAATTTGACTCTCTATGCATTTTAAAGTTCTAACTTTTAAAATTCAAATTTGAAAATATTAAACTTTTAACATTTTGAAATTGTCCTATATTCGAATTTTTGATCTGAAATCATTTAAATTCGATATTCTGAAATGCCAACTAATTCTGCACAATTTTGAATGCTTTGAATAAGAAATAATGCAATTTAAACTCCTTTCTAATGAAATGTGTCCAATTTTCAACGTTTTAATCTGATATTTTTTAGTTTTGAGAGTTTTCGATTACAATTTTTTTTATTTAAAACATTTCGATTTCAAATTATTTAAATTTTAAACGCTGTTTCAAAATTTCGTTAAACTTAATACTTAGAAATTTGTTCAATAGTGGAGTTTTAAATCCTGTAGATTTAAATAATGTTAAAATAAAATTGCCTAAAAATGCAAATAAAGTTCTGACTTCTGATTTTTATAAAAATTTGTCTGTTTTCAGGAAGGATCAGCATTACCTTTAACGTTGCCAGAAGCTGACGATCCTCCTCGTCTGATTGCCATTGGATCAAACACTTCTCCAAGTTTAACCGTTTCTATATACATAGGAGGAAGCTCTGTTTTTTGTGGAAATTCAATTGAAGGCTTACTGTATTTACAAGCATTATATACTGTTTTCAATATTCCTTATGCTGCTGAAGCTAAAATGGCTTTGGTTTTTATCGGGGCTGTGTTGCTTCAAAAAAAATTCGAGAAGTCTTACAAAAAATTTCAATCCGTCATCAGTGCCCTTGAGGAGTTAGATTTATTTTAATATGCCTACTTTTCTGTATATTTTTAAATTAAATGTGGATTCATACATTTCGAAGCTTAAAGTAATGCTTAAAAAATATAGACTTGTCGTTAATAATTCATTTATTTATAGTGTTGTCTATTATTTATTTGTAGAAATTCTACGTTTTTGCTTATTTTGTTTAAATGGCTGGAAAAAATTGTATTTTGTGTCAAATAAATATTGAATCTATACAAGTTGTTTCTATCCTTAATACTTTCACGATACATCTTTTTCGAGGTGAATAATATCATATTTAAGGACATACTCGTAATGATAAACGGTTGACTTCTGGAATATTCTGGAATATTTTCGGAATTTCCAAAATTCTAGAATTTTAAATATTATGCAAGAACAACTTGAGATTGTTATAAAAATATTTTTTTAAACCCATATAAAATATGCAGGATGTTTTTTTTTCTTCTATTCAATTCTTCTCCTATATTGTTTGATTACTTATTATTAAGTAAAATGCATTAATAATTGACTTACATTAAAATGATAAACTGGTATAATTCGTAGTGTTACTTGTTGGATGTTTGATTTCTATAATTAATATTATCTATGTTGTATCTTTTCCTTTTCTTTTCTTCACCTTTTGTATTACTTTCTATTTATTAATAAAAATGGTCTTAAACATTTAAACTTTTTTTTTTACAAGATAAATGAAATTATGCTATTTTAATTCTAATTTATGTGACCACAGATCATTATTAAATAAGATATTATTATACTAATTTAATATTAATTTTTTTCTGTTACAGATATGGGAATGCTATCATACACAAAATCGCCATTTTTAAAAGTTAAGCACATTGAAAAACTTCAATTTCCAGTCACAGAAGAATCAGCAGAGACAGAAGAATTTAAAATAACGCTATGTCGCTACTGTCAAAAGAATTTCTTAAGTATTAATCACCGAATTCGCCACGAAAATTATTATTGCTTCTCGAATCCCAATAATTCCGCGCCCAGACAATATAAAGCTCATACTTGCAAAACATGCGGGAAAGTTTATTCGCAACAAAAGAGCTTGAACTACCATATAAAACATGATTGCAACAGAAAGCACAAGTGCGCAAAATGTCATCGCATATTTTCAGAGACTAGTGGTCTGAAAAGACATTTGCGAAAAAAGACTTGCTTTAGATTGATCAAAAATCAGTAGGCTGATAAAAAAATGTTCTAAAGATTATTAGAATACTTTGTTATGGTGCCTCATAAAATTCTTGTTTTTAGATCATCTAAAACTTGGAATTGGAAATTTCTTTATTTTGGCAAATAAATGGTCTCTACTCTTTTCTATATTAAAAAAAAACACATTTAAAGTTTGCTATAGAGGTTTTTATGCCGAGAATTCGACTTTTTAAAGTGTAAAATTGTTTAATTCTACAACCTTAACTGCAATACACTCTCACAAAGCGCCTTCTCTCACCAAGCGCCTCTCCCTTCCATCATCTAAATTCGATAAGCACCTTGGGCCTTATACGCGTACGCGAGACCATATTTAAATAATCCGCCAATGCATCTCGGAGATATTTCCCGCCAAGTCTCGGGGGCGTGGCTTAAGGAACCCGGCGCCTAGTGAGCACCTCGGTCCCGTGGACCGGGCCCTTGGTAAAATTCGGATCTATCGCATCTCGTAAAATAAAACAATCATTTTGTTCTTCATGAAACGGAATATTTAACGTTGGTATAAACGTCCTTAAGGTTGCGATTTTTTGATAAAATTGCGATTAAAAAGTTCAATTCGTCCCTATTACAACAAATATAAGGATAACTTGTCATACAATTAAAAAATAATTTAAAAAATTAAAAGTCGATACATTCTTTGAAAAGAATGTCTGCGGTACCTTATTATTTATATTTAATTAAAAAACAGCTATTTTGACCTATGAATTAGGAAGTTTTTACTTTGATTAGATCAAAGTTATTAGGCGAAAAACAAATTTCTTAAGATTCCTGAGAAAATTTCAAATAATCTTGTATGTTGGAAAATTAATTTAATAAGAATATTTACAGAGATTTAACAACAAATCCAAATAAATTCCAAAATGACCAAAAAAGATTATGGAAGGTTTTAAGGCAATTACTTTAATGTTAAAATATTTCTAAAAAATGCAGGAATAATTATACTCAGTTTAAAATGTATTATAAAAATTTAGAAGTTTTGAAGAGATTTAAAATATTTAAAAACTTTAAAAGATTTCGTAAAACTTATAAAATACAAGTCTTAAATATATTTTAAGCTAAGTCGAAATTTTCCTAGAAATGATTAATTTGGTGAAAATTATTTTTTCACTAAAGTTATAATTTGGATAGATTTTTTTCTCTTTCTTGATCGAAAAATATCTTGGTTTGAAATTTACCTTCTTTTTTTAATTGGTCTTTTTTCAGTTGAATTCAACTGTGTTTGACTTAAAGTTAAAATCTTTTCGATTGAAATATCAACTGTTAAATTTTTCATTTGGAATTTATCTTTTTGTTTTAAATTTTGTCCAGAATGTTATGAAACTTATATTTATATGACTTTAAAAGCAAAAAGACTTAAAAAATAAATATTTATTGGAAATTTTTATTTTGTATTAACAATAATTTTTCCCTTCTAATAAAAAAATTGCAGGTGTTAGTAAATATTAAAAAAAACTCTTTCATAGTTTTTTCTTTAACAAGAATTTATCGATTTTTTAATTTTTTTGAAAAGGTTAGTGTTTAATTATAGGGGAAAACTTACTTAAATTGTGTTTTGAAAACATGGAAGTTTCTAAATTTTTTTTAAATTTCTAAGGACGAAGGTTTTTTTTGTATTGTACGAGTTCGGATAATAAAAATTATAGAAAATAAAGTTTAAAAGCTTTGTAAAGTCGAATTTTAAGAATAAAAAACTCCAGAGCAATCTCTAAATGCTCGAAATATATCTTGGTTAAGTGTTTCAGAAACGAGGGATTATTTTCTCATCAAAAAAGGAAATTTGCTATTCAAGTTTTTAGAAAATCTAAAAATCGTTGTGAATAATCTTAAATTAATCTGATTTCTTTAATCTCGTTTCACAGAAATAATTATTTTGATTGTGTTTCGTCACTTGTCATAATAGTTGAAAAAATAAAAATATGTTTCATTTTTTACTTTAGGATTCAAATATGCAGAAATATTATTTTCAACCATTCTTTTCTTCGATTTATTTTGCAAAAGTTATTTAAATATGTTTTAAACGCAAATTTATTTTATGGATGATAAAATTATAAAAATGGAAGTCATTGTCTTCTTTAATATATTGTATCATATTAATTTAAGTGAAAATAGATGTATAATAAAAAAATTCAGCTGAAGATACTTTGATTAATTTTTATTACTGTTGAATATTTTCTTTTGGTGTTGTACTTTCATTCTGCCTTTGAACTAGTCTTGATTCGATGTATTTTTGAACTATTACTAATCAGTGTTTTATTTTGTTACAGGTTACAGTACAAGATCTCAGCAATATTCAATGCCAGTTTTGAAAATTAAAAGGACAGAATCACTTCAATTGCCTAGGACAGAAGAGTCGGGAGTAAGATATAAATGCCGTTACTGTAAACGGAATTTCGGACAACGGCGTTCTCAAATTCGCCATGAAATTCATCATTGTCTCTGGAATCCACAAAAGACTCAAAGCAGCGAATTCAAAACACATGTTTGCGAAAATTGCGGTTCCAGTTACACCCACAGACGTACACTTTTAAATCATAAACGGCACGATTGTGGGAGAAATCATCAATGTAAAAAATGCAATCGCATGTATTCTGAGCTCAGCAACCTGAAAAGACATTTACGAAAAGGGTGTTGCGCATAGGATGATTTCAAATTATCAGGGTTGCCACACAGTCACTTAAGTCACTTTTAGTCACTTTTTTCAAAGAAATTATTTGAATTTTTAAAGACATTTGCATGAACAATTTATGGTTACTTTTTATCATAACTCAGTTGTTAATAATAATAGACAAAAATGTCCAAGCGTATTTATGATTTTGTTGAAAAAATATGCCGCGAAGAATAGTTTTTGAAATAATTTTTTTTTAAATAAACAAATAAACATCTCGTGCTCCATAATTCCCCACATTTTTCATAGGACTTTTAAACCAAAAGGTTAAACCATCGACAACTGAAATTCAATTATTGTGAATTCAATTTTATTAAATTTCACTTGGCTTCGACGAACACATAATCATCATGTATCTCGTGAGAAAAAAAATATATCAAAAGCCAAAGATATAATTTAAAAACAATTTCATTATCAAGCATTTGACCTTTTGTCTCTTTCCAAAAATGTAATTTATTTATTTTTAATTTGATTTTTGGCGATTAAAACAAAAAATACACGTCCTATCAAAAAATGATTTATAACAATTTGTAGATATCTTTTGGATGAATAACATTTCTCCATTCGTTTTTCATATCGTGTTGGGCTTCGAAACTTTTCATTCTTTAATTTTTAATGTTATTTTTTACAGTTAAAACAAAAACGACGCGTCCTATCAAAAAATAATTAACAAGTTTGTAGATCTTTTTTGAGTGAACAATTTCGATCAACTATTTTTTTTTATTTTCTTGTATAGCTTTAGTGCAAAATGCGCGATTAAAACGAAAAGAATAAACCTAATAAACCTAAACTAATAAACCTAATTGGCTAATATTACAGACAAACAGATACCTGCGTCAAACTCATTTTTTCTCAAACGTGGAGATTTGATGAAAACCGAAAAAGTCAAATTTTACATTTCTTCTCATTAGGATCAGAATGTGATTAACATTTTTTCAAAGATTTCTAATAAATTACGATTAAAAACTGTCTAAAGAATTTTTAATTATTATTACTAGCAATTCACTTATGATAAAATGAAAGAAATTTGTAATACGAATATCTTTAATAATTTAAACAATTCCGAACTAAAATTTGACATAGTCATTTAGTACATTTAACATTATTCATGGCCGAAAGTAGAGCCAATAAAATACCCTTATAGTCACTTTAATCCATCTCATATTTGATTTTATTAAAAAAAAAATAAAATTTAAATTATCTTTGTATGTATTATTTCGTAATTTATGGTAGGAAAATGGTATTGAATATCGGACCTTACACTCTTTCCACTGCTTCCCCCTTTCCCCCTTTTAAAAAGAATTCTTCTTTTTCTCAATTTCCAAGGAACTTAAACCTTTCTTCTTTTTTTATTGCTTAAATGCGAACTGCAGCAATAGAACCCGATAAAAAAATCCAACTACACTCGAAATTATTTGTGGTTGAAAGTTAATTCTCCTTGGTCGAAAAGCCTACTAATACACTTTTGGTTCAGAATCAATCAATTTAGGATAAAAATTGAATTATTTGATTAAAAATTCAACTATTTTTTTAGAGTCATACTTTTGGGCAAAAATTCCTCGGTTGAACTTAAAAATTTAACGGCTTGTTTGAAAATGGAACTGTTTCTGGATTCCGTTTTTTTTTTGTTTGAGATATCGACCATTCAAATGAAAATTCCACTATTTAGTTAGAAATTCAACTGTTTTGTTGAAAACTCATCTATTTTTCCTTAAAATGCATCTATTTGATTCTAAATGAAACTTCTTTGAGCTCAAAAATCAAATTTTTTGTAAAAAATCAGGCTTTTCAAATTGAAAACTCTACTGTTTTCAGAATTTATTTATTTTCTTTGAGAATTAATATTTTTTGTTACAAAATTAAACTATCTTGATTTTAAATTAGTTTTTTTTGTTTAACATTCATCTTTTCGGAATTAAATGTCAAAGTTTTTCCTAAAAGTTTGGCTTTTTAGCTTAAAAACTCAACTATTTTTGTCAGAATTGATATCTTTTGGTAGAAAATAATATTTTTGAATTCAAAATTGAACTCTTTAGTGGAAACTAATTTTTTTGTTCAAAGTGTTATCTTTTCTAGTTCAAAATGAAACTGTTTGTTTGAAAATTAATAATCGGTTTTGGTTATGTTTAGACACTTTTTGCTTGAATTAGTCAACTTTTCTACTTTTTTCAAGTACCTTGCCGGTGACAGCCCTGCATATTATTCTAATTGTCTGTTGCGATTTGTCTCAAAAACTCGCGTGTTTAGTGTGTGTAACCAATTATTAATAAATAACTCTTTACGTTATTTAAATATTATAACTGTCTAGAAATAAGTCCAGTGAAATAAATGTACTGTGTAAATGATTAAAAGTTCGTGTGTTATTATTTTTCAATTCAAATTAATTTTGATATTGTCATGAAAATTAAAATTTAATGAAATTTAAGATAATTACAACCTAATATAAATTATGGCGAAAATTTATGCTTTATTTCTTAAAAATTGAAGAAGTTTACATTTAAGACATTCAAAATATAGATTCTTTAAACGGCGAGATAAATACAAATATTAATTTACCCCTTACTTTTTAATATTACTCTTTTTACGAATAGAATTATTTGAAATGTAATACACTTGGAATCTATTACTAATCAATTTTTTTATTTATTTATTGTTTTACAGGTAATAACATCTTAACCTACCAGAACATGCAGCGTCTGCAACTAAAAAAGGTTTTAAGTCTTCAATCACCAGGTACATCGGAAATAAGTGTATACAAATGCAGTTATTGTCCGAAAGTTTTCTCGCAATCTGGTCATCGAATTCGTCATGAAATTCGTAATTGTATATTTAATCCACTCTGGACGGGCCAAAAAGAAATCAAGTCTTATGTTTGCGATATTTGCGGTGCTAGTTATACACACAAGCGTACCCTTTTGGAACATAGAAGAAATAATTGTGGCCGATCTCACCAGTGTTCGTATTGCGGTCATATATATTCACAATTAAACAATTTGAAAAAACATTTACGATCAGGTTCATGTGCAGCAAGGGAAAAAAGTCTTACTTTGTAATATTGTAAATGTTTTAAAAATGGCATATAAAGAAAACTTGTTTTCTTCATAGGCTACTATTACATTTTACAATACATTCAAAAAGTGACACAATTGAGAGCCAATCTGATCCCATCAATTGCACATCTTTTTTCTCTATAAAAAATGTATAGCTTTTGCTATTTTCAAAATGAATCCGAAAGCTTCTTTTTTCTAAACACCAAATTTGTTTGTCTTTTTTTTTTTACTTCAACTCGCCGTTATTTGGCCACTTTGTTTAATTTTTTCATGAAATTTACAAGATGCTCTATGACTTTATGCTCTATGCCCTCTGAAATAACATGTAGAAATTTTTTTTTCAGTGACCATTTTTTTCTAAAAGATATAAATATGCATGCAGAAAAAATTGTGCTAAGGTTACAGGATTTTCAGTTAAGAATGCGCACTACGTACAATCAATCTCAAAAGTTGCGTATCTTTAAAATGATTTACAAAATTGACAAAAAAAAAGATCTATTATTAATTCCTGCAAATCTTGAATGAGGCTTCCAAGCACACTTCAGAAAAAATAATTCAGGTTAAAATTGTTTATTTCGCAGTATTATTTAAAGGTTTAGTTTTTTCTTTCTCTTTAGGGAAAAGTTACAATTTTTATTTAATTCTAATGATCAAGGCCTCATTTTCATCTTAGAAGGATTCTCTACAATTATATGTTTTTTAATTTCATTTTCTTTTTAAATTAATTACCCAAATAGAATTGTAGAGAACCCTTTAAAGAATAAAATGAGCCCTTGATCATTAGGATTAAATAAAAATTGTAACTCTTCCCAAAAGAGAAAGGAAAAACTAATCTTTTCATTAACTACTGCGAAATAAACAATTTTGACCTGAATTATTTTGTTCTGAAGTGTGCTTAGAAGCCTCAATCAAGACTTACAGAAATTAATAATAGATCTTTTTTTCTCGATTTTATCATTCATTTTAAAGATAGGCAACTTTTGAGAATAATTGTACCTAGTTCACATCTTTAAAATAGGCACAAGATAGATTTATTTGTAAAGATTACCGTATTTTCTGCAGAGTTTACAACATTTTCAGTAATTTTCTAAATTTATGGATGTTTTTTGTAACATTTACCGAACTTTTTATGTCAAATTAACAGCTTTAAATTGTAAAATCGTATCAAAAAGTCTGTAAATGTTACAGAAAATATCCGCAAATTTATGAAATAACTGAAAATTTTGTAAACTCTGCAGAAAATTAGGTATCATTACAGAAAATTTATGCTGTCCCTATTTTAACTGAAAATCTTGTAATCTTAGCAGAATTTTTTTTTGCGTATACATTCTACGAAAATAATGTCACAAAATAAATCATCATTACGAAATTGTATTTGATTTATTAAAACAATTTTTATAAAAAATATCCATGATTACCATTCTTCTATGAATAGACTAAATTGTTTTTACGGAATAGACTAAAAATGTCTTGTCAGTGCTTTTTCGACATAACAATAATTGTTCATTATTTAAACAATTGATATAAAGATACACATTTGTGTCTTTTTCTATAAATAAACCCATTTTTTTAAACAATGGAACCTGTATTTGTACGCAAACCTGTCGATTTGATAACATACATACATGCGAATAAAAGCCGCATGACCGAAATAAAAGCTTCCTAATTTATTAATGATGATTTATTTTTTTATAATTAATCCCGTAAAAAACTTATAATCCTCTAAAAAAACTACCTCGCTGAACATTTTTTGTTGCTCAAAATTCGCTCGACTTTCCATGAAATTGAAGATACGAATATATGATTTATGCAATGTCTCATATAAAAATGTGTAACTCTTGTTTAAACAAATATGTTTATATTTTACTTACTTTACCGGTCGTAGAACATCATAAAGAATATTTTGGTGAATTTGGTAAAAAAAATTCCCAGAATTTGTTGAATTACGGCGGGTTGAAATCAAAAGAGAAAAAATTTTGGTGTTCGAAAAAACGGGGTTTTTTGGGACCACTAGTAAATACTACATACCCACATATTTTGAATTTATAATAATGAAACATTTTCTAATAATTTACTGTCAGTTCCTATCTTTTTAATATAGGTACATAGAATGTATGCAAAATTTATTTTATGTCATTTTTATTAGGGATCGTCCACAAATTACGTAAGACGTTTTTCTTTTGTTTATATCGTTGTGTCCTTTTCAACTTCACAGCAATTTTATGCTCGACTTTATTCAAACAAAAGAAAAACGTCTTACGTAATTTGTGGACGATCCCTTAGATACTGTTCAATAAGAACATCAGCATAAAGTTAGAAATATTCAAGCATAATTGATCACTCCTTTCTATTATTTTTTTACTTATAATTTAAGACTTTAATACCAGAAAAGAATATAAAAGTGTCCTAAAGAACACATTTTTTTATCACGGAACACAAAACTTGTTTTATTTGGTGAAAAAATAAATTCGTATTTTCGTTTTATTTACAAAAAAAAAGTTGAAAATTCTTCCCTAGGGCTTAAACGATCCAAAAATGTTTAAACAATTAATTAACGTTTATTTTCTCAAAAATAGTAAGTGTTCGACAGGAAGTATAATAGCAAAAAGTATTTCGCAGAAAGCTACCCTTATAGAGGTTAAGTTTTATAGTATTAGATTTTCTATTTTTCTATATAATACCAAGATATTCAAGTACGAAATGTCTAAAGAATTGCGACACTGTGTTCCTTATTTTTCAGTATTTTCTTATTCAAGAACATATAACCTAATTATTGTTTAAAGTATTCAATTTTTTAAAACAATTTTTGTCAAAAAGTTAGAGGTAGTAATATTTTCTGGTTAAAATATACGATTGTACGTTAATGCTTGTTTTCCGTAATTCTTTTGAAAAAATGTTCGCCTTCAACGAAACGAAATCAATTTGAAAAATAGCGATCCATAATTTACGGAAAAAATGGTTTGAGCAAATTAATATTTTAAACAATAATTCGGCTAAAAGTTTAAAAATAAGAAAATATTAAAGAACAAGGAATTTCCACACTTCACATGAAAAAAAATTTGCTTAAACAAATGAAAATTGTTTACATAACTGCAAAATGTTATAAGAATAAAATATTGCTCTCAATATTAGTTGATTATGTCATTCATTCCAGCGAGAATAATTCACGATTTTTGTGAAAACTAAGATTTTCGCATTTAAAATGAACCTGAAAAAATGGAGGGGATCGTTGCACTCTGGTAACAAAAAAGTTTTTTTTTACCACCAAAATACAACATCGTATAAGTTAGTGATAAGTTTTTGTAATAATTTTATATTTAGTGCAAAATAAAATCATAATCTGCAGAATTCACACAAATCGTTTATTTTGAAACTCTGTAAATGCGTTTTGAACCTTAAGAAAGTCCTATTTCCAGATTGATATCCTATTTAAAAATTGTCTTGTTATTATTGGCCACTAATTCATTCAATTTGTTTCGTTTCAGATTGTAGCCGTATCGTTAGTAAAACATCGCATCTCATAAAAGTAAAATCGTTTGCAACAGAACCGTGTCAAGAACGTAAAATTTCAGGTGATTTCTTAAAAGTACATACATGTCATTTTTGTCCAGCGACTTTTCTCCGTTTGACAGCCAGAAGGAAGCACGAATTGCGAGAATGTCACATGAATTCCACAAAGTCTACCGAACAGCAACCAAAGTACTATACTTGCAAAAATTGTGGTGCAAATTATAGTCATAAGTACAATCTAGCCTATCATGTAAAAAATAATTGCGGTAAAGTTCATATTTGTAATATATGTGGGCAGACATATTTAGATATTAGTAACCTGAGAAAACATTTACGAAAGGAGGTATGTTTCAAAAAACACGACCCGTAATATTTTACTTCTTTGTATTTTTTACAAAAAACCATAGTCATAAGAAATTAATTGATGTTTATTCATTATAGCTTAAATTAAATATTTATAGATTGTAAGAGAGTACTGCAGTTTAATAAACAATTTTAATAACATTCGAAATATTATTAAATATTATATGTTATATCAATGCACCTGCTACAATAATCGCTCTTTAATGATTATCTGTTTCATAGTTAGACTCACAAAGCGCCTACTCTCGCCAAATGCCTCTCCCTTCCATTCTCTCTAAATTCGGAAAGCGCCTTAAGCGTAGCATTAGATTGCGCGTGAGCAAGACGATATTCGAAGAATCGGGCTTATGCATTTTAAAGATATTTCCCGCTTGGACTTTAGGGGAAGTGGCCTAACGAAGCGGGCGCTTAGTGAGAACCTCGGTCCCGAGCACCGGACGCTTTGTGAGATTCTACTTTAATATTCTAATTATTATTTATCTTTGTGGTGTCATTATCAATTCTTTTTTTTTTGTATAGAGAGAAGAATGAATCTAACAGAAATACAAGAATCTTTCAATCAAGAAATAGACTGAATATATGTCACTTGAATCCACAAGTGATTTATCCACGATAAATGCAAAAAGTTCATGTGTGATGAATGTGGTGCATATTTTACTCACAAGTCTAACCTCAGAATTCACAAGAGTTACGATTGTGGGAAAATAAATAACTGTCATTTATGTGGAAAAACCTTTTTAGAGAACAGAAATTTGTGAAGACATTGGCGTACTACGTGCACAATGGCAAATAAGAGAAACCCGTTAAACAACGATGAGTACTAAAATAAATAGTGCTAATATTTATTAATTTATGAACGTTCTCAAGATAAAAATATTACATTTTTAACGAAGCAATATGAATTAAAACGTTTTTTAACGTGTTCATTTTATTTTTTTGCAAAATTCTAGGATTAACAAAATAAATTTGTAAACTTCAAACGCTTAAAATTGTAAATTGTTTATTCTTACATGCTTTCAATTTAAAATGGAATATTTTTTACAATTGAATTAATTGAATAAATTTAAAGTTGCAAACCGTACGTTTAAAGCGTTTCAAAATATTAAATACCCTTCACTTTGATTCGTCAATCTTGTAGCGCTTTTGATGTTTGTTGAAAATGACTTATCTCTGCTTTCTTTAAGTCTTTAAATTAAAAACTTTTGAATTACTAGAAACAAGCTTAAAATTGAAGCTTCGCAGGATAGGGTTGTCTAAATTTATACCAGTAACAATTTTCATCTCGATTTCTGGTAATCGATTTCCGACTAAAAGTTTTTTGCTTTCCGAAAATGAATTCCATATTCCTCTTTAATTTGGTCAACATTAACCAGTGCCTTCGAGGTTTTAAAATTAACATGGGATTTTAAATGTTGGGAAAGGATTTCTTTTCGAGAGAATGGACCAAAGAAGTACTTGTTATTACAGTTTTGTAAATGAAAGATTTGTCACCTTTTAAGGAATGTTGAAGGAATAATTTAAACCAAATACACTTTGTATTTGACTCACCCAAGGCCCCTTATATTGTGCCCGGAAGATGCCTAAAAAATTGCAAAATAGCAAGTTTTGGTCAAACTTATGCTAAAGGTGGTATTTATTGGAATTTTGCAATCATGATTTATTTTAATTTTATAAGGGATTTGTCAGATTGTCTAAGAGATTGGAAAAAACTAGAATTTTCTGAATATATGTTGAAAAAAAAAATGTTTTCTGTCATCATCAGTATACTATTTATACCAAAAATAGTAACTTTTCAGGATTAGTCGAGAAAAAATGGTTTAAGCAATAAAAACTTAGTTAAAAGAGGCTGGGAAACTTTTCAATTATCGAACAATAATACAAAATGTTCCAATAATTAAAAAAAAAAATACAAAATAAAATATATTTTTTGTCTTTTGTGTACAAATATCTTTAAATATTTTAATTTCTCAATTGCTATTGACTTCTAAGAGTTCTGATCGGAGTTATGGAATTATTAATGACAGCCCTAGAAAAAAGTGTTATAACACTTTTCGATCAAATCAAAATTCGAAGTACTACGGGACATTTAAGAAAAGCCAAAATTTCTAAATTTGAGAATTTTGGGTTTTCTCAAAAGTGTCGTAATTCTTCGAATTTTGACTTGATCGAAAAGGTTGAATAACACTTATTTATAGAGTTGCCATTAAGAAGTTCAGAACTTTTATCAGAACTCTTAGAACTCTCAACATTTTGTTTTATTTCTCAATACTTATCCGGTGATCATCTCTTTTTTAATTTTTCAATGCATCAACCATACAATTATTTAGATGAAAGTGGATCAAATTTAAAATCTATCAAATCAGAATGTTTTCAATTTAACAATTTATAAGTAAATGAGGAGCGGTATTCAAACTAAGCACAATTTATATATTTCCTTATACTCGTTAAGCTATATTTGGTCAATATTTTACACTGTCCTAAGAATCATAGTTAATAAAAATAATATAATAATTACATCACATAAACAGAGTTATATATTTACTTATATAATTTAACCAAAATAAATTCGAATATGATTAACCATATATCTCCTCTTTCGATTTGGTTTACTTTTAAAAAGAAAATTTACATGTATTGTCCTGTATTTTTTTCTTCTCTGATTTTATGTTTATTTTGTATATTTAATGTTCTTGGATACATTTGTTTAAGTTTTGTGTTTATCTAAAAAGAGCATGTAATTAATTTTTCTGGGATCTTATCTTCTCTTCTCATTTTATTTTTTATGTTTTTTTTTCTTTTCTTTCTTTTTATTTTATGTTACATTACGATCATTTTCATTTTTTTCAGTTAACTATTTTATTAATTTTGTTTCACTAATTTTTTTCCAGACAATATTCGGATACCAAGCAAACGAGCATCACATTCAAAAATAAAAACGCTTTAAATTCGAATCGCCAGTAATGAAACAAGCAGAAGCTGGAAAATATAAATGTTCTCATTGCGAACACATTTGCACACAAGCGTATGTTCTAAAAATTCATGAAAGGCATTTGTGTATAGAAAATCCTAAATCCACCGCATATGTAAAATGCAAGAGCTATATTTGCAAATTATGTTCAAAAACTTTTGTACACAAGAGGGATCAATTGAATCACGAAAAATTCGATTGTTATCAAATCCTAGTTTGTCATAAATGTGGTCGAGCGTTCCCAAATATTATTGATTTGAACAGACATCTAAAAAAAGATTGTTCTGGAGAAGATGCGCAATGGATTCGCTACATGTCCTCTTAACTTTTCTGAATATTTTTTTGTTATTAAAAAATAGCCATAAGTTTACAGATTCGAATTAATTTTCCTCGTAGGCAAAGAAATTATGTTTTTTAAGTGGAAGTTGAGATCAATGTGATAAAAGTTTAGTTGCGTTTCCATTCCTTTATAAGATTTTTCAGTAATCCTTAAATGATTTACATTATTTTTTATACCATTATTATTATTATTTGACCGTAGTTTATATATATATATATATATATATACTTTTATACGGTCCCGTTAAATAGTTTTAAACAAGATAAGTGCGAATGAATGCGAAGATTTATAAATATATTTATTATATTTTACGTTTAAAATTTGACGTTAAACCGCAATTAATAGTAGGGGCAATTCAAAAAATATATACCTCATTATTTGCTCTGAGGATGTATAGCTAGTCAAATACTGGCTTCTTTTTCTAAACAATAATATTTTTTTCTTGATTTGATACATTATTATCTGAAAAATATCTCAGATAGAGCTGTAGTATTACAAATTATGTAATACTAACTATTGATCTACTTAATATGCAAATATCAACTGCTTCCGAAGAGAAGTGATAAATGGAATTTCCGAACGCAATGAGTTGCAAGAGGACAATTAATATACGTTTTTGCACAGTTTTTTCTCTTATACAGTTACTTTTTTTCTAGTATATCGCAAAAAATACACTTTTGTACTCGAAATCAAAATAAAAAATGGGATAAATGCCAATTATAAAAATTGAGTTTTAGTTGCACTATTTTATTCCTTCAAGGTATTCTCACCATATCAGCTACATTTGCGTTAATCACTGCTCAGTTAAATGTTATATGCATAGTATTCATAATAATAACAAACAAATTTATTTTTTCAGATGATTTCAAAACTATTCGTGAACGTGAAGGAGAACTTCAAATAAGAGTAAAATCATTTGCAAAAGACAAACCACAAATTTTCAGAGGCATCTTCAAATGTGACTTTTGTACAAAATGTTTTACTCGACTCTCTGATAAATTAAATCATGAAGTACCTAAATGTTTCTTAAATCTGTCTTAGATATGTGGGACAAGTTAATCTCACAGAGCCTTTCTTCGCAAATATTACAAATTTGACTATTGTATGATTAACTTCTGTCAAAAATGTGGCCATAAATATGCAGATATCAGCAGCTTCAAAAGGCATATAATAAATGGAAACTGCAAACGCAATGAATTACAAAAGGCAAATTAGTATAAGAAATAAAATTTGTAGTTGTGGACAATTGTATAGAAGGCAGCTTAGTGTTCAAATTTTTTATTCAATTACCTTACTTGTTTCAAATAATAATTACTTATATCAATCCCAATTAGCTTACAGTATGAAAATAACTTGTTGGTGAGCAGTAAAATTGTAAAAATACTACATTGCACCTCGTATGCAAAATAAAATAATATATTATCAAACATTTATTTCGAGTTGAATTACTGCATTTTTCTCTTATTATACGCGGTCAAAGTCTTTATAATATATATTTTTGGTAATATTATTACTCATGAATAATGTGTTTATTTGTTCCAGAAAATAGAAGACCACCCTTCGCAGAAAGACCGATTCAAATAAATAATCCGAGACTCTACAGATGCGATATTTGTGGTGCAAGTTATTCAAGTCCAGGAAATCTCACATATCACAAAAGACATGATTGTGGAAGGCGTCATCAGTGTCCCAAATGTGGTCAAGTTTTTTCACACAAATGTAGCATGGCAAGACATTTACGGAAACGTTGTTTGTAAATTTTATATTATTTTGAAAAAAATATAATAAAATATTTATTTTTATATTTAGAAGCTATGAAAGCTATGCTATTGCAAAATCTGCATGTTAGTACAATTAAAGCTAAATACTAAAAACGAATTACTATCTTAAAATTTTTCTTAGTGTGACATAAACCTGTATAGTATGTTATTATTCTCGTTACACGAATAAAGAAAAAAAGACACATAGACGAACACCAGTGCAATAAAGTACACAAATTTCCTTAATTCCGTTCCGAAAGCATATCTTTTCCATTCCGGCTACTTCTTATAAGAATGGATGTTTCCTGGAGCCTAAGATGTTACATTTTCCTTTTATCACTCCTCTATTCCTTTACAAACCACCAACCCATTTATTTGGTGGCGGAAGGGAGACCTTAAGTTTAAGGTGGGCTCCGAACCACCAAATCTTTTAAAATGTATATTCCATATATTGCATAAGAAATATAAAACGAAAGATTTAAATTTATAAACTATTTCTTTAAGGCCATTGGTTCGTTTAATGTGAACATGTGTTATTAACTGAATCTGTTTTTGCTATATCATAAGAATTAAATTAATCGATTTCTAATCGTAACTTTCACCTTATAATTTTAATAGATCTGCAAATCCAGAGTGAGTCAAAGGAATCAACAGGAAGACCAGATAGTGGGCCATATTCTTCTACAACTTCTGATAATTCTACTCTAGATAGGAATACTTTAATTGAATACGAAATTGATGAAACTTTGGAAATCAAGGAAGAGATCATCCAAGGTATGACTATTGCAATTACGTTTTTTAAATACAACCATAAAATGAAACATTCCGAATTAAATTTCGTTACATTTTCAGATCCAGAGACTGCAGGCCAAAAACGGAAAGAAAGATTCGATTCCAAAGTATGCGCCGTAGATACAATAGAAGAAGCTGCTTCTCATAAAAAAATCCGCTGCCGAAGCAAGCTACAATTTCCATGTAAATTTTGTAACAAAGGTTATACACGGAAATGTGATTTTATTCGCCATATGAATTGTGCACATAAGCGTTCACAACTACCTTCTTGCGATTGTTGCACCGTAGATACAGTAAAAGGAGCTGCTTGTCCTAAAAAATTCGACTGTGGAGCAACGTCTCAATTTCTATGCAAATTGTGCGAAAAACGGTATACACGGAAATGTGATTTTATTCGCCATATGAATTGTGTACATAGACCTTTAAAACATGTTGCAAACAAAACACAATTTTCTTGCGACTATTGTGGCCACCAAACGAAACAGAAAAATAACTTGTCCCAACATATTACTGCACTGCATCTCAAGTAATTGTGTAATTATTTAAAAACTTACTTCACTGCCTTACATTAAATGCATCTATTCCTTAAATTACTTTTGATGAAAATCCCTGAATAATGCTCAATTTTACTTTTTGACGGTACCAAAAGAACAAATTGACTCTTTATCGATACTGATATAAATTTCTTTTTTTTTAAGTGTAGAATTTGTTTGTATACGTTTTTTTCATCAAAAAATAGGATATATTTATAAGAAGGTAGAGATTATTAATCATTTTATCTTCGATTTCTCTTACTCAATCATTAGTTAATGACAGTAAATTTACATTGTTTCTCTAAATCTAGTTAAGAAACAGCCATTTCTGTGTGCTGTATTCTATGTATCAGTACGACGTCAGTGACTTCTGTTCAATCTTTAGCTATATAATAATAATAATAATAATAATAATAATAATAATAATAATAATAATAATATAATAATAATAATATACGAATGAGGCACAGATTTTTTATTTTCCTCAGCTGTGTAGTCAAATATCAATAATGACTTTTACAACTACACTGTTTGCCGTTATGTTTAAAGGTTGTCTGCATTATTTATATGCATAAGTATAGCAGAAAGTTGTTTATTTTTAGAATCTCAATTTCCAAAGTTGATTCAAATTTCATCTCCGTCGATGCAGTTTCTACTAACATTATAAAGCAATGAGTGTATTCTATTTTAAGTGAATAAAGTAATAATTTTTCTGATATTTAGATACGTTCTTTTATGTTTAAATAAATATTATATTAACCTAAAAGAAAGTATTCTCTATTTAGAGGGTCTAAACGCACCGAAACAATTTTTCTATTTGAACTGCAACGTGCTAATTAAAGATTTTATTTTTTCAGGAAAAGAAAATTCTTTTAAGAAACTGTGAGGAAACGAGCGGATTTTATATGTAAAGATTAAATTATGGCAGATAGCAACTATAAAATATATATATTTATGACAATATTTCGTCTAAATACTTCAATCTTCTATGATGGAAGTTCCGATCGCTGTGAAGTTGTACCCCCAATATTAAAAATTAAATATTTTTTAGATTTCTAAGTACCTTTTTAATAGTGCTGGAGTTCCTTATATGTTTTAGCAATAGTTCTGAAAGCCGAAGCATTGGAAACTCATTTTTCGAAAATGGGGACTAAAATAGTTCCGGCTAATATCACCAAAAATACGTTTTTCAAGAAAGCAGCTAGCCCCTCACTTTTTAAAAATTTAACCTTTTCTTGCATGATTCTCTGGTTCCATAAGACTTCGGGAGTTCTCTGATAACAAAATTCAAAATAAATAAAAAACGTATCAAAAAGCAACAATTTCAAAAATGCAAAATGTTGAAAATTTTCTCGTTTAAAAAATCCAAAAGTTCTGTTTAGAGTTCTGGACCCATCAACAGGAGGTCTACAAAAAAGTTTCAAAGAACTTTTCAATTAATTCAACATTCAAAGAACTACGGCACTTTTAAGAAAATTAAAATTTTGGAATTCCAAAATGCTGAGACTTCTAAGAGTTCTGATCGGAGTTATGGAATTATTAATGACAGCCCTAGAAAAAAAGTGTTATAACACTTTTCGATCAAATCAAAATTCGAAGTACTACGGGACATTTAAGAAAAGCCAAAATTTCTAAATTTGAGAATTTTGGGTTTTCTCAAAAGTGTCGTAATTCTTCGAATTTTGACTTGATCGAAAAGGTTGAATAACACTTATTTGTAGAGCTGCCATTAAGAAGTTCAGAACTTTTATCAGAACTCTTAGAACTCTCAACATTTGGGAATTCCAAAATTTTGTATCAGAAAACGAAATTTACATTTTTTTTAAATTTTGACTTAATTGAAAAATGTTGTAACAATTTTTTGTAGCGCTTATTGAATAATGTGTTTTTATATGTTTTTGCTTTATTTTGAATTTTGTTATCAGAGAACTCCAGAACTCTTATGGAACCAGAGAATCATGCGAGAAAAAGTTAATTCTTTAAAAAGTGACGGGCTAGCTACTTTTAAAAAAACCGGTTTTTTGGTGATATTAACCGGAACTATTTATAAAAATAATTAAGAACTCTAGAACTATGTTTAATTTACCTGGAAATCCAAAAAAGTTCACTTTTACAAAATTGGGGGGGGGGGGCGGAGGTGAGTTCGAAGTTAGCCCCCATTTTCGAAAATTTAGTTTCCAATTTTTTAGTTATCAGAAATATTTAATTTTTAATATTGGTGGTACATATTTATAAGGATACAGTTTCTTCCTGATGGAATACATTGCTGAATATTTTTTTCTTAAAAATTCGCCATAAGTTTACAAATTCGATTTAATTTTCGTCTCAAGCGAAGAAGGTATGTTTTTTAAATAAAAGTTGAGATTAATGTGGTAAAGGTTTAATTTGCTCGTCCATTACTTTTTATCATTTTTCAGTATTCCTTAATTTATTCACAATATTTTTTGGAACATTATTATAATTTAATCTCAATTAATATTTTTTAAACTTTTAAACGGTCCGTTTACGAAGAATCTGGAAAATATCTCAGATAGAATTGAAGTATTACTTATTATAATTCTAACTCTATTAAATTACATCAGAAATTGTACTCCTGTCAAATGCACTCCTATAAAAAATATGGTCATGAATATGCATATATCAACAGATTCCGAAGATATGTAATAAATTGAATCTCTAAACGCAATAAATTGTAAAACAAGAATTAATGTACATGTTTCAAAATTTATTTTACTCGTACCGTTAAACTTTTTTTGTATATCACAATAAATACTTTTTGTACTCGAAATAAAAAAAATGTGACAGATATCAATTATAAAATTTGAGATTTAGTTAGCGCTATTTTCTTCCTCCTTGGTGTGCTCACAATATCATCTACATTTTTGCTCATCACCGCTTGTTTAACTGTTATATTGTTAGTGATCGTATCAATAATATTTTTTTTTTTTTTTTTTTCAGATGATTTCAAAACTATTCGTGAACGTGAAGAAGAACCGCAAATAAGAGTAAAATCATTTGCAAAAGACAAACGGCAAATTTTGGGAGGCACCTTTAAATGTGACTATTGTCCTAAATTTTTTACTCGACTTTCTGATAAATTAAATCACGAAGTAACTAAATGTCCCTTAAATCCAAAAAATAATCAACATGGGAAATACAAACCCTTTGTTTGTGAGATATGTGGGGCAAGTTACTCTCACAGAGCCTCTCTTCGCAAACATCAGAAATTTGACTGTTGTAAGATTCACTTCTGTCAAAAATGTGGTCATAAATATGCAGACATCAGCGGTTTCAAAAGGCATATAATAAATGGAAACTGTGAACGCAATGAATTACAAAAGACAAAGTAATATGCATTTTTTAAATTTTTTGACAAATGCAAAGTATGCAGCCTAATTTTCCAATTTTTTTGTCAATTATCTTACTTGTTTTAAATAATAATAACTTATATTAATCCAGATTAGTGTACAGTATGACAAGCAATAGTATGTGAGAAGTAAAATTGTAAAAAAATACATTGTACCTCAAGTGAAAAATAAAATAATGTACTACCAAATATTTATATTAAGTTGAATTATTGTATTTTTCTCTGATTACACGTGTCTAAAGCTTTATAATATGCAATTATTTTTTGGATCAACAGGTTATAGGATATTCTTAATTGATGCAAATAATAAATTGCATGATTTTTTTATTCGCCCCGTCTATGTTTCTAGGAAAATTGAAATCTCCTTAGAAATAGGAAATGAAAGATTGAAATTTATAGACAATTTGTTTAACCCCATTGGGTAGTTTAATATGATTATGCATGGGTTATTAACTAAATCTATTTTTGCTTCATGATAAGAATTGAAGTAATCGAAAATCACTAATTGTAACTTTTACCTTATAATTTTGATAGACGTGAAGATGAAGAGAGAGCCAAAGCAATCAAGAGGAAGACCAGATGGTGGGCCACATTCTTCTAAAACTCCTGATATTTTTTTTGTCGATACCAATACATTCGTCAACTGCGAAATTGATGAAACTTTGGAAATCAAGGAAGAGATTGTGCTAGGTATGACTATTGCAATTGAGATATCTATGATAAAACTACGAAATAGAACATTGCAAAATTATGTTTTGTTGCATTTTCAGATCCAGATACTACAGGTAAAAAATGGGATGAAAGGTACGGTTCAAAAGTATGCACCATGGATATAAGCGACGCCGCCGTTTTGGATAAGAACAAACTGTGGAACAAACCTGAAAAGAAGTACAAATGCAATAGGTGTTCTCGAACCTATCAACAAAAGCGGTCTTTGACTTCTCATCAAAAATTCGACTGCGGAGTCATGCCACAATTCGCATGTAAATTCTGTGCGAAACGTTTTCATCGGAAATCTGTCATGAAACTCCATATGAATACTTTACATATGCATTTAGAACAATCACCAACCAAAACACAATTTATTTGTGATTTTTGCGGATATACAGTGAATGGGAAATGTAACTTGGAAGAACACATTACTTCTTGCCACTCACAGCCATCGACAAAAAGGTATAATTGCAACAAAGTTCGCGAAGTTACATTTGACTAACGTAATGCTACGGAAGTGTCAAACGTCGATTTGGATGAAATTTCAAATTTTTAGAGTTTTTAAATATAATCAAGAGGTATTTTTTTATCGGTGAAGGTTTAATTTTAAGTTTAGAAACTACCCCTCGCATCTGAGGGGTGGGTTTCACGTTTGCATTGGAATCAATGGAGTGATATGAAAGTCGAAATAGTTATCGTTTTTATTTTAGGACAGGGAATTTCCGCATGGTAATATCGTTGCACTTGGAAGAGGAAATTTTTTATGTAAAATGGGAATTTTTTTAAAAAGATAAAGAAAAAACTTTAAGCAGTTTTACGAGTAGAAAAAGTATTTCAAAGTAAGGAATATTTCTGAATTGAAATAAAATCTTATTTTTTTCATTGTTCCTTGAGAATTCATCTTTTTTTAGTTGAACTTTCAATTACTTGGTTAACAGTTAAACTCTTATGTTACAAATTATTTTTTTGGTTCAAGATTTATCATTTTTAGTGAAAATTTATCTCTGTTTGAAAATGTAACTACTTTGTTCAAAATAAATTTATCTTTTTTTATGAAAATTTGGCTCTTTTGTAGAAAATTAATCTTTACGTTTGAAAATTGAACTTTTTCACATAAAATTAATTTATTACTTTTGAATATTCATCATTTTATATGAAAATTCATCAGTTAGGTTGAAAATTAACTTCTTTTACTAAAAATTTAACTATTCCATTTTTTGTTAAACATTGATCTTTTCTAGTTCAAAATTTAGAACTTGGATAAAAATTGGCCTTTTTAATTGATAATTCAACTACTTTACTGAAAATCTACATATTCTGTTACAAGTTGATTTTTCTGTAGAAAATTATCTTTTTCTTTGCAAGTTAATCTTCTTTTTTAGAAAATCTATTTTCAGTTAAAATTGCAAGTATTTCAGTTAAATATTTACTATTTTAGTTGGAAATTCATCGCTTAGGTTGGAAATAAAATTACTTGGTTGAATGCTAAACTTTTCTGTATAAAAACAATTTTGTTGTTGTTGAAGGTTCATCGTTTTAATTAAAAATTCATTTCTTTGGTTCAAAAAGGATCTTTTTGATTCATTTTTTTGTTGTTTATTTGGTGGTTTTTTGGTATAAAATTATATTTTTTGAAACTAAAAATATATCTATGATTCTAGTTTAATGTCCCATAATTTTCGAAAGAAATCTATCTACTAGATTGAACATTAGTTTTTTTTACGGAACATTCAATTATTACATTTTTGGTTGGAAAATGATGTTTTTTAGTTAAAACTTCGTCTGTTTTGATAGAAATTAATCTTCTTGGTTGAAAATTGATCTTTTTGGTCAAAAATTCAAGTGTTCCAATTAAATAGTCATCATTTTAGTTAAAAATTCATTTTTCTGGTTTCAAATTCAATTATCCCATTTGAAGATTAATAATTTTATTTAAAAAATCATAACTTTGGTTGAAAATATAACTATTTTGTTAAAAATCTATTTTTTTGTTGTTTTTGAAAATTAATTTCTTTAACTAAGAGTTTAACTAGTCCATTTTTTGTAAAAAATTTATAATTTTTAGTGGAAATTTTAGATATTTGTTTTAAAATTAATTTATTTTGCGATTCTCTTCTCAGTTGTGTTAAAGGATGTTTAGAATGAACGTCATGATTTAAAATAAATTTTTGCGTTTTGCGGAAAATATGAATATATTACTTTTAGTTGACCGGGAAAATTGAAATCTTGACCGGGAAAAACCGAGTAATAACCGCGAGTTTGAAATCGTCCGCTGAATCGTCATCTGTATATTGTCCGCGGTTTTCGCACATGGCATATCTTTTCTCTGAAAAATTATAAAAAGCATAATTGAATAATTTCGTGTATATATTATTTCGTATAAAGGAAATTTTGTTTGAAAAATGAAAAAAAGAAGGTGATTGAAGTTTTTTTACTTAAAACTAATAATATATGGCAATTGTGTCATTTTGAGTTTTGTAATTTTGAGTTCAAATATGAATTCAGAAACATTGAAAACTCTTTAGTTGCATTTAAGTAGCCGAATCACTCAAATAATTCTAGTGAAAGCAACAATCCTGTGACACAGAGGTAGGCGCCATTTTGGATCTGACATCTTAAATTTTGCGTTTTCGATCTTAAATTTGAATTCAGCAAAACCGAAAACTCCTTAGAAATTTTCTAATGACCTTACTGATTCCAATTCAAGCGTGCAAAACAAACCCTAAGATGTAAGGGGTAGTTTCTGCCCTTAAGCCTAAACCTTTGCCGATATAAAAAAAATACTGATCGATGATTTTCCAAAACTCTATAAAATTGCAAAGTTTCATAGAAATCTTCAAGTGAGACTTCCGTAGCATTAACAGTAAGAGATTCAATAGAAGTGACTGGACGACATTTGAAGTAATTCACAAATGATTAAAAAAAGACTTTATTGACTTACATTAAGTGATTATGTATTCTTGAAATTACAATGGAACCTGGATGGTCTGCAAACTGAATTTGCGCGTTCTGAGACATGATGCCGCGGCGTTTTCATGATGCAGGAAGCGCGGAAGTGGCTGCTCAGTCAAGCGTGACAAATAGCTTGAGAGCCGGACACTCAGCGCGTTAGTTGCATGAGTTTGCGATATGCCTCGAAATCCAACAAAAACTATTCATGAAACCGTGCACAATTCCAGTTTCCAGTGTACTTTTGATGAAAATCGCTCCATAATATTCAATTTTACTTTTTGAAGGTTCCGAGAGAGTAAATCTATTGATGAAAGTTTGGAAATCAAGAAAGAGATCATGGAAGGTATATATATATTGCAATCAAAATACGTATAATAATATTATCATAATATAATATTATGTGATATATTATAATAATATAATTAAATTCAATTTCGTTATATTTTCAGATGCAGAGACTTCAGGCCAAGAACGGAATGAAATATACGATTCAAAAGTATGTGCCGTAGATACAACACAATTCCGATGTAAATTATGCGACAAATGGTATACACGAAAATATAATTTTATTCGACATATGAATTGTGTACATAAGCGTTTACAACTATTTTCTTGTGAGCGTTGCGAATATAGAACAAATCATGAGGGTGACTTTTCAAGACACCTTGCAACTTGTCACTTACAGGTATCGAGAAAAAGATATAATTGCGACAAATGTTCGCGAAGTTACAATTGGTTAAGAGATTTAACTCGACATCAACGTTTAAAACATGCAGCAGTTATACCACTTTTCATTTGCGACTATTGTGGATTCAGAACCAATCTGAAAAGTAGCTTGGCAACACATATTACTAAACGCCATTACAAGGAATTCAATGATTATTAAAAATTACTTTTTTGCCTTATATTAAATACGTGTGTATTCCTTGAATTACTTTTGATGAAAATCACTATATAATCATCAAACTTACTTTTTGAAAGCTTCAAAAGAGTCTATTTAATCTTTATCGTAAGGACGTTTTGTTTCTTAAAAAAGGATATAGTTATACGAGGGTAGAGATTATGAAACAATAGTATCCTAGATTTATTTAACTTAATCATAAGTTGATGAGAGTAAATTGAAATTGTTTCTCTAACTTTAGTTCCGAGATACTAGCCATTTCTGTGTAGACACTGCTTTATATTTTCAAATTCATTCAAAAGTAAGTATTAACTACATGTTGCTTCTATGAAAAACATAATACGATATAAATTCTGTAGACAGTTAAGTATTTGCGTAACACGTACTGCTCACGGTGTGCCTGAACGAACTTTAAATGAGGATGACAAGAGAGGTCTTATATTATTTTTTTGGTTTCGTTCTAGAATGATTCAGAAACAATTAAAAAAAAAAAAAATGAAAATCATTCTTACAACCGTTTTTTGTTTTTCCTTTTTTAATGTTAATTTTTTAAGTAATTTGAAAAAATGGATTTATTTTCGGAATAAGTTACGTTTAACCCTTAAAGCGTCATCCTATCTAATAATTTCACAAAGCGTCATGTGGGGTCGTGGGTGACGCCAGCCGGAGAATTTCATCCTGCAAAGAGAGTATCAGTTTATCAATTCAAAAAATTACTGGATACCCTCCAACTATCCTTTCAGTGCAAGAATAAGGTTATATTGAAAAATGACTTTTTTCACACAAAAAATAAAAAATCAGTCAATTTTCAATATTTTACCTGCAAATTCAACCGGTAACTATCGGAATATAACTCTTCAAGTTAAAAAAACGGTAATAATGCAGCTTTGAAAAAAGGTATTTATTTGGAAATGTGAAGTGGGCCATATCATGAAAAGTGGAAGAAACGGTTTTTAATGATTATTTCATTATTTTCTCATGTAATTTATATATGTTTGGAGAATAATCGTTGCAAAATGATCACAAATGAAAAAATAATGAATAATAAAAGCGCTACTTTCTACCGACATAATTTCCAACGGTATAGATCGGAAGAAGAAATGTTTAACTAACACTGGAGGGCTTCAAAGAGTTCAAATTCACAAAGGGGCCTTTGGTATAATCGCGCGAAAAAAATTGGGGTCGCCTACGACCCCTAGGGCGCTTTAAGGGTTAAAGTACAAAAATGATATTTAATATTATTTTTAATATAAATCTTGTATAATAAGTGTATTTTTACACAATTTCTAATCTACTATTATATTCTTGTAAACGTAAGTATCTTTATATTTGTATTTTTTGCATGTATTTGCAACAATTACAAATACAAGATGAAAAAAAATATTATTATTATTATTATTATTATTACACCATTAAGCCATTTCCCTTAAATATAATTTAATATAATGTATTTTTATCAAAATTTACATACGCTGGTACATTAATAATTATGTAAAAATACACTCATTATTAAAAATTCGTATTGGCCCTCATCACTTAAATGGGGTCAGAATGACCCCAAAATCAAGTTCAGGCTCAAATTTGAATTGGATTTCGAGAATTTTTTTATACACCTCAAAATAATTTTTATTTTATAAAAATGATCAGAATCTAATTTCTATGTATTAAATAGCGTCTGTGAACTTAGTCAAGTGGAAACCATGTATACAATCAACATGACAAATTTTCAAAAGTCAGCTGGGGTCAATTTGACCCCATGTGAGTAATATGTCATTTTTCAGAGGTATAAGTAATGAGGGTTAAAAAGAATTATAAATATCATTTTTGTACTTTGAACATAGCTTATTTCGAAAATAAATCCTTTTTTCAAATTACTTTAAAAAATCATATTAAACCAATAAATAATAAAAAACGGCTCAAAGAAGTATTTTAATTTTTCTTGGATATTGTTTCTGAAGCATTGTAGAAATAACCCAAAAAATAATACAAGACCTCTCTTGTCACCCTCATTTAAATTTCTTTCAGGCACCCCGTGGACTATATTCTACGTATCAGTGTGACATGAGTGACTGTTCAATTTTGAGTTATATAATAATAATAAAATGTTGTCACAGGCTTATACTGCCCAATATGTCGAAGGCATTTTTTTTTTTGGTTAGAGTTGGATTTTTATTTGATCATTTAGCACGGGGCTGTCCCGGTATATTTCATCAGTTACGGACGCATTTTCATAATGCAATCAAAGTGATCTGATGAGAGCAGTCTGCCCAGACATATTGGACAAAGCCTGGTTTTTACCCCATCATTGACGGACTGGGTTGCAGTCAAGTACACGATGGGGGG
>NC_046658.1:85477539-85485137 GCF_010883055.1 Belonocnema kinseyi | reverse complement strand
ATAATAATAATAATAATAATAATAATAATAATAATATACGTATGTGGCACACATCCTTATTCTCCTTAGTAGTGTAGGCAAATATCAATAATGGCTTTTATAACTGCACTGTTTTACTATTATATTTGAAGGTTGTCCGCATTATGAATAAGTATAACAGAAAGTTGTTTACATTTCGAATCCAAATTTCGAAAGTCAATTCAAATTTCATCTGCGTCAATGCAGTTTCTACTAATATTATAAAGCAACGAGTGTATTCCATTTTAAGTTAATAAACTAATCATTGCTCTGAGATGTAGATACTTTATTTTAAGTTAGTACAATAAAATGACTACACGTACCGAAAAAAATTGGTTATTTGTACCAACAAAATCCGGCCATTCGTACCGAAATTTCGGTATGCATAGCCATGGCTCAATATTAATTTAATATTTGCGGTATGATGCTTTCGTGATTGCTCGTATTTATAACTATGTGAACATCGTAGCATATCTTGCAACAAAACTACTGAAATTTAAGCTTATGAAATATTTAAATAATTTAAAACCGCCATATGCTAATTAATAATTTTATTTTTCCAGGTGAAGAAAATTCTTTAAAAAAATTATGAGGAAACGAGACGGTTCTATTTGTGAAAGATTAAATTATGGCAGATAACAACTATAAAATGCATATATATATTTATGACAATATTTCATCTGAATACTGCAATCTTTTATGATGAAAATTCCGTTCTTATGGAATATAGTCTACTTAGAGTTATTATTGATAATTGAGTCCAGGTTTAATGCAAGTTTCCCCCTTTGATCTTCTTTAAATTTATATATGTTATAAGGCAACAAAAGCTAAGCGATAAATGTTTCTTTTTATCAACGGAAAAAATGTCTAAGGGGTGAACACAACCCTTAACACTCCCCTGCAAAAATTATTTCTGTCGATTTTGACGTAAACAATTCAATTATTTTCTTTTAAGTCATTTACGTTTTATTTCCCTTCGCATTTCGAATATGTGCAGGGTATTGTGATCATTGGGGGATGCTACTCCTATGTTTTAGGGAGAAAAAATATTTTTTCTTCTTCAAATTTCTCGTTAAAAAACTGTCAGTTTTATTAACTCTGCGGAAAAAACTATACTGTTATAAAGAAAAGCGGAAATTTATGTAGATATATTTCAGCAGTTTAGTGAAAAAATCTTTAGTGGGTAACCTGTCCCTATATTCTATTTGTTAAATTATTTAAAAAAAAAAACTTTTACCTTATTTTTAGAATCTGATGATGAGAATCTGCGAGTGCGCACTTGAATATTCTGATAAAAGTGCAAAACACTGGAATTCGCCCTTCTAGTTGTTAGAGAATAAAGTACCTTAACGTTAGTTCCACTTTTAAATTTTATTCATTGCTCATTATTATTTGCAATAAATACTTGAATTTACATGCAAAACAAATTTGAATTGCGTATTGTTCTCATCTAGAACTCGGAAGGTGAAGCGGGTGAAAACAGCCCCTAAATTTGACCCCAAAATTTTTTTCAGTTGTCAGCTATAAACAGACAAATTATTGAAGCCAAATAACTGCTATTTAAGTTTGCGTCATTCGGTAATGTTATCAATACCACAAGATGCTTAATTTTGTGCATTTCTTTAAAACAAACTGCGATTTTAAAGAAAATTATTATCAAAAAGATTATTCATATATTTAAAAACAATGTCAAGGTCTGACTTATAATCAACGGTATATTTATAAAATGTTTTTTTACACTTGTAGCATACACTAAATTGAGCAAGACTTTTTCATAAATACACCATCGATTATAAACAGACATTGACATTGTTTTCAAATATAGAAATAACATCTTTGAAAATGATCTTCTTTAAAGTCGCAACTTATTTTAAAGAAATGCAAACAATGAAGCATCTAACGAAATTGAGAACGTAACCGAATGACACATAATTAATGCAAATAATAGTGAGCATTGAATGCAATTTAAAAGTGGAAATGACGTAAGGGTAGTTTACCCTCATACCATTAGAATGGCGAATTCCAGTTCTTTCAACTTCGATTAAAATATTTAAGTGCGCACCCGAAGTTTCTCACTATCAGATTCCAAAAATAATCTGAAATTGATTTTTTTTTGTAAATAAGTTTATAATTAGAATGCATGATAGCTTAACCACTAAAGATTCTTTTCACGAAAATGTTGAAATATGTCAACATCAATTTCCTTTTAACTTTAAAACAGTATAGTTTTTCCGCAGATTTAATAAAACTGTCAATTTTTATAACGAAAACGTTGTAATTTTTTATATTTTTTGCTCCCTAAAACATAATTTCTAAAACAAAAGAAAATGATTGATTGGTTTACATTAAAATTGACAAAACTAATTTTTAGGATTGAATTTTAAAGGTTGCTTTTAAACCTTGGAAATGTTTTTCTGCATAGAAAAAGATACACGTGGCACCTAATTTTTGAATCCCTGCATCATATATAAATTTGAAGAAGATCTTAGGACACCTCAAAAGGTTTTCTTTAAGTCAGTACATTTACTGCATGCTCTTTTTGTTCCTTCTATGTTTCTAGGAAAATTACAAACTCCATTAGAAATAGAAAACGAAAAATTCAACTTTATGCACTATTTCATTAACGCCATTGATTCTGCACGGATTTATCTATCTCTATTTTTGCTACATGATAAGAATTAAAGTAATCGAAAAGTACCAATTCTAACTTTTATCTTATCATTTTTATAGACCACCAAATCAAGAATGAGTCGAAGGAATCAACAGGAAGACCAGATAGTCTACCATATTCTTATACAACTGCAATTTTTTTTACCGATACCAATCCTTTAATTAAATACGAAATTGATGAAACTTTGGAAATCAAGGAAGAGATTATTCAAGGTATAATTATTAAAATGTACATATCTGTGATAAAACTATGTGAAAAAAACGTTGCATATTACGTATTGTTCCATTTTTAGAACCAGAGACTACAGGTAAAAAATGTGATGAAAGATACGGTTCAAAAGTTTGCACCATGGATATAAGCGAAGCTGCCATTTTGAAAAAGAAAAAACCGCAGACCAAATTGCATGAGAAAATTAAGGAATTAAAACCGGAAATGATGTACAAATGCAATAGGTGTGCTCGAACCTATAAACAAAAACGGTATTTGGCTTGGCATCAAAAATTCGACTGCGGAGTGATGCCACAATTCCAATGTAAATTCTGCGGTAGACGATTCAAACGGAAATTTAATATGAGAGTCCATATTAATACTTTGCACATGTCTTTAAAACCTGCACCAGTAAAACCAAAATTTACCTGCGATTTTTGCGGATACATAGGGAAAAGTAAATGTAACTTGGAACACCACATTACTTCTCGCCACTTACGGACATCGACAAAAAGGTATAATTGCGACAGCAGGCCAACAAAAATTTATTTGTGAGCATTGTGGCTGCAAAGTAAATGTGGAAAGTAGGAATGATTAAAAAATTACTTTATTGTCTTGCAATAAATGCGCGGTATTCCTTAAATTACACTGGAACCTGGATAACCGCAAACAAAATTTCTGCTTTCCGAGAATTAATGTCGGGGTGGTTTCGTGATGTGAAGAGCGCGGAAGTCGTTGCTCAGTCAGGCGTGACAAACAGCTCGAGGGTCGGACTCTCACACAGTGGGAGGAAATGCACTTTTATCATTCAAAACTGTCCAGAGCCTTCAGTTTTGGTTAGATGTTGAATTTAAAAAAATTAAAGTTCATTAAATTTTGAAGAACTTGACGCTCTGAACTTTTTTTGCCTCTATTTGTGTATTAATAATTTTTCGACTCAAAGTATGGAAAAACTGAAATTTTGTACATGACAATTTTTTACGCTTTAATACCTTATCAAGAAAACTTTTTATTATCCTAAGTGAATGTTTAGAGACTCTAGAATACAAATAATTTGTTTATTATTCCATTTATTTGTTATAAACAATTTTAGGAACAAATTATCAAATAGTCTCATTATCGGTAACACAAATTTTCTGTTTGCTAAAAGTGCTTCATAATAATGTAGGAATAAAATTTAATTACAGAACTAATTGAGAAGTTTATAATAACCATTGATATAAACAAATCTTGCCGCAAAATATTAAAATTTTAGATTTTTTTCAAATAATAAATTCCTTCAATCACCAGAAAGACTTTAGGCATTCCCTAAAATAATAAATATTTATTAATATTTGATCAAATATAACAATTTCAATTTTTATAAACAAATTCGATATACATATTCCAGATTTTGGCCCTTTCCCATAGAACAAACATTTTTTAGCACTGGAAATCTTTTAAGATTTTGGACGAATGACTGCTAGTCACCAAAATATTTGAGAAGGTAACAATAACCATTGTGATAAATAATTTTGGCGACAAAATATTCAAATTTAAGGTTTTATTAAATTTTAATTTTCTTTAATCGCTAGAATGGCTAAGAATATTCCAAGAAAAATGTATCTTAGATAATATTTAGTAAAATATAACAAATTTAATTTTTATAAACAATTTACGTAAAAAAATTCCAAATCTTGGCAGTTTTACTTGGAAAAGTCGAGTTATTCAGATTTTTACATTTTACCAAATATTATCGAAGTTATATTATTTTCAGGCAAATCTGTACCCATTTTGGTCACCAAAGAAAATTTAAATGTGATAAAACCTTAAGTTTAAATATTATTTTACAAGAATTGTTAATAAGAGTGGTTATTGTTAACTTTTATAATATTTTCGTGACTAGCAGTTATTCGCTTAAAACATTCCCTGTGCAAAAAAAAATGCTATGCAAAAGGGCCAAAATTTTGAATTTATTTATCTAATTTGTTTATGAAAATTTAAATTGTTATATTTCATCAAATAGTAATAAATATTCATTATTTTAATGAATACCTGAAGTCATTCTGGCGATTGAAGGAAATTATGATTTGAAAAAAATATAAAATTTTAAAAAAGAAAAAAAAACAGAATTTTTTTAACAATCATGAAACTATTTGTCAATTTGTTCCTAAGATTTTTTTATAACGAATGAATAGAATAATAAACAAATTATTTGATTCTATGAGTCCCTTAACATTTATTTAAGACAATATCAACTTTTTCTGACCAGTTGTTTAAGCGTAAAAAGTTTTTATGCACCAAACTTCACTTTTTTCATACTTTTAGTGGAAAAATTATTAATAAACAAATAAAGGAGACAAAAGTTTAGAGCGTGAAGCTCTTTAGAATTTAATGAACTTTAATTTTTTTTAAATTCAAAGTCGGACCAAAATTGAAGGCTCTGGTCATTTTTGAACAAAAAAAAATTCATTTCCCCCCACTGTGTCTCAGCTCGTAAGCTGCTTCACATTGCGATATGCCATAATCGAAACCGTGTAAAAATTCCAGTTTCCAGTGTACTTGTGATGAAAAGCGCTACATAATCTTCAATTTTACTTTTTAAAGGTTCCGAGAGAGTAAATCAATTAATAAATGTTTGAAACTCAAGGAAAAAATCATCCAAGGTATGACTATTGCAATCAAGATATCTGTAATGTAATAAAACTATGAAATAAAACAATGAAAATTACATTTCGATAAATTTTCAGATCCAGAGACTACAGGTCAACAACGGAACGAAATATACGATTTAGAAGTATGCACCGTAAATACAATAAAAGAAGCTGCTTATCATAAAAAAATCGGTTGCAAAGGCAAGCTACAATTTTCATGTAAATTGTGCGCCAAAGAGTATGCACGGAAATGTGATTTTATTCGCCATATTAATTGTGCACATATGCGTTTACAACAATTTTCTTGCGATTGTTGCCAATATAAAACAAATCATGAGGCAGACTTTTCGAAACATATTGCTGCTCACCACTTACAGTCATCGAAAAAAGGGTATAATTGCGACAAATGTTCGCGAAGCTACAATTGGTCAAGAGATTTAACTCGACATCAACGTTTAAAACATGCAGCAGTTACACCACTTTTCATTTGCGACTATTGTGGATTTAGAACGAATCTGAAAACTAGTTTGGCAACACATATTACTAAACGCCATCATAAGGAATTAAATAATTATTAAAAAATTACCTTGTTGTCTTATATTATATGCGTGTGTATTTCTTAAATTAATTTTGATGAAAATCACTACATAATCCTTAATTTTAGTTTTTGTAAGTTCCGAAAGAGTCAACTTATTATTTGTTGATACCAATATAAATTGCATTTCTTAAATGTAGAATTTGTTAATGTACGCCTTATTTATTTGGAAAAAGGATATATAGTTGTAAGACGTAGGAAATTATTAACCATTTTATTATCGATTTATGTCACTTAAACATCAGTTGATGAGAATGAACTGAAATTGTTTCCCTGATTTTATCCTAATTAGGAAATAATAGTCATTTCTGTGTAGGCAGTGCTTTATTCGGAAATTGATTCAAAATTAAGTATCAACTACATGACGATTTTGTGGAACACATAATACGATATAAATTTTGTAGAAGATTAAGCATTTGCATAACACGTAGATTGGGGTCCTTATTTTTCGATTTAAGATTTATCTTGTTCTCATCCCCGCCCCCTTCAATTGGAATTACAAACAAAAATTATCTCCACTAAATTTGAGCGAAATCAGTTGATACTCATATGTGGCTCCAAAGACACAAAGCTTCTCATGCAATTAATATGGGGAGAAGTAAAGTAAAATTCCAAATGCAATTAATTTGTTTATATATCATCGGAATCCTTTGGAAAATTTATTTATTAGAAAGCGTTAATTAACAGCCGACATTATTATAAAGAAATATATTTCGTAAATAGATCTCGAAATTTTCACTAGACTTAAGATGGCGCATCATTACTATTTTTAAAAAGTTACCTAATTTTTACAAATTGAAACAAAATATGAAATACATATTCGGAAAGGATTTAGTGATTCTCAAAACTTAAAATTCTTAGAAAAGAGAAAACTTCCCAAGTTGTTATTATTGTATTTTGTAATATGAGAAAAGTTACCTTTTTTCGTAAATATTTTATGTTAATCGATTATCTATAAATTATTTTTGAAGTTGTCCTCATATTAACAATTAATTAAATCGATTATTTCTGTATCATTATATCCTTTCCGAAAATGTATTTCATATTTTGTTTAAATTTGTAACAGTTATGAAACTTTTTAAAAAAGTGAAAATTTCGAAATGTACCTCGAACTTAACACTTGGTATCAATAAAATTGATTTTTTTCCAAATTTGAAGATCTTTGGAGGAATTATTTAAAATTTTTACTTTCATGCATTCCGAAATATTTGTCTTGCATTAACGTAACCTTTTAATTGAGACCTGACAATTTTTAATCGAGAAACAAAGAAATCATGAGTTCAAACAAAAATTTGGGCAGCCATCTTTAATTTTTTCAAAATGTTGACTCTTGTCATCACGTGCTTTAGAATCCGCACGTTAATTGTATGAGAAAATTTGAGCCTTTGGGCCACATTTTAATTTTCACTGATTTCACTCAAATTTAGTAGAGATATTTTTTTTGAAATTCCAATATAATAGGGGGGGGGGGGGG
>NC_046658.1:85473633-85477526 GCF_010883055.1 Belonocnema kinseyi | reverse complement strand
AGACCAATGAAATTCAAAGAAAAAAATTCACCAAGAGTAAATAAGGACTACCCTACCTTTCATCTATATTTTATGTATCAATGTGACGTCAGTGAGTTCTATTCAATTTTTGATTATATAATAATAATATACTCAATATATTCAAGTATCAATAATATCTTTTACATCTCCACTGTTTGCCATTATCTTTAAGGCTTGTCCGTATTATTTCTATACACAAAGATTGTGGAAAGTTGTTTCAATTTCAAATTTCACCGACATTAGCGAAATTTCTACTAATATTATAAAGTATCGAATGTATTCTATTTGAAGATAATAAACTAATCATTTCTCTGATATGTGGATACTTTATTTTGAGTAATATAATAAAATGACTACACGTACCGAAAAAATTAGTTTATTTGTACCAAGCAGAACCGGCTGATCGTACCGAAATTTCGACAGGCATAGCCATGGCTCAATATTAATTTAATGTTTACTGCATGACGCTTTTGTGATTTTTCGTATTTATAACCATATAAACGGCGCGGTAATCTTAAAATAAAATTACTAAAATTTAATATTATGAAATATTTAAATAATATAAGGTTGCGACATGCTAATTACAAAATTGGACTTTTTCAGGTAAAGAAAATCCTTAGAAAAACTATGGAAAAACGAGAGGGTTCTCTATATAAAAGGGTTCATTATGGTAGTTGGCAACTACAAAGCAAATATATATTTATGACAATATTTCATCTGAATACTGCAATATTTAAGATGAAAACTCCGACTTAATAGAATATAGTCTAGTGTGGGTTATTATTGATGACTAAGTCAAGATTTGAAAGCTAAAGAATAAAATCCTCGGAAATTACTCATTTTAATTTTTACCATTATATATTATTGTTGACTAAGCCAATTCATTTATTGCATGATATTTTTGTTTGTCTAGTCTATGTTTCTGGAAAAATTTAAATCTCCTTTAAAGTAGAAAACGAAAGATTAAAATTTTGTCAACTAATTATTTAATGCCAGTGGGTAGTCTAATTGAATGTGATTAAGCATGGTTTGTTAACTAAACCTATTTTTTCTACATAATAAAAATTAATGTAATCGAAAAGTACCAATTGTAACTTTTATCTTATCATTTTTATAGACCAACAGATTAAGAGTGAATCGAAGGAATTAACAGGAAAACTAGATGGTTGGCCACATTCTTATACAACTCCTGCTATTTTTTTTTACCGATGCCAATAGTTTTATTGAATATGAAATTGATGAAACTTTGGAAATCAAGCAAGAGATCATTCCAGGTTTGAGAACTGTAATTAAAATATCTGTAATGTAATTTGCGACTACTGTGGATTCAAAACGAACCAGAAAAGTACCTTTTCAAGACATTACTGGCCGCCATTACAAGTAAATCAAAATTATTTAAAAAAAATTAATTGCTTTCTATTAAATTCGTGTGTATTCCTTAAATTGCTTTTGATGAAAATCACTACATAATCCTCAATTTTAGTGGTAAAAGGTTCAAAAAGAGTAAATTTAATTTGGATTAATACCGACGTAAATTACTTTTTTCGCGTGTAGAATTTGTTATTATATGTTTTATTTATTAAAAGAAGGTATATATTTATAAGAAGGGAGAGATTATTAACCATTTTATCTTCGATTTACATCACTCAATCATCAGTTAATAGAGCAAGTTAAAATTATTTCTCTAATTTTAGTTAGGAAACGGCAGACATTTCTGTGTAGATGTTACCGTTTATACCCGAAATCAGTGAAAACAAGTTTTAATTAGTTAAAACATCTTATTTTGTGTTTTAACTGAGAATATCACTTAAAACTAAATTCACCCTACTGTGAATTTGTAAGAACTAGGTTTACATTTAGTAATTTTGCATATTAACTACGTTTATTAAAAATTTTAGCGACTGGTCACAGAGGAGTGATTGGTCACATCTCGGACCCCTTTTCCAGGTCCTCCCTTAAAAAGTACTTTTTAGCGACTGGTCACGGAAGAGTGATGGTCAATCTTCGGGTTTTATAAAAGGACTTGGTTACTATTACGTAATACGTAAGGCTACTTTCTATGTATCAGTGCAACATTAGTGACTCCTGTTCAATCTGTGTTTGTATAATCATAATATACGTATAAGACACAAATTCTTATTCTCTTTAGTTGTGTATAGTCAATTATTAATCATGGCTTATAGAACTCCACTGCTTGCCATTTTGTTTAAAGATTGTCCGCATTATTTCGATGCATAAATACTGGAGAAAGTAGTTTACATTTCGAAACCCAATTTCGAAAGTCGATTTAAATTTCAACTGCGTCAATGCAACTTTTAATAATATTATAAGGCAACGAATTTATTCTTTTTTTAATTAATAAATTTAATTTCTCTGAGATTTAGATACATACTTTCTATAAAGATAATATAATAGAGGGACTCAATATTAATTTAATATTTACTGTATGATGCTTTTGTGATTGTTTCTTATTTACAACAATGTGTTTCATTTCATTTCAACAATGTGTTGTCAATTTGTTTAATGCATGATATTTTTGTTTGTCCTGTCGATGTTTCAGGGAAAATTCCAATCACCTTTAGAAATAGAAAACGAAAAATTCAACTTTATTAACTATTTCTTTAACGACATTGATTATGCATGGTTTATCAACTAAACATATTTTTGCTACATGATAATAATGAAAGTAATCGAAAATCACTAATTGTTACTTTTACCTTATAATTTCAATAGACCTACATAATAAGAGTGAGGCAAAGGAATCAGCAGGAAGACCAGATGGTGAACCATATTCTCCTAAAACTTCTGATATTTTTGTTGTTGATACTAGCTCATTAATCAAATATCAAATTCATGAAACTTTAGATATCAAGGAAGAGATTATTCTAGGTATGATTATTGCAATTTGCACATCCGCAATAAAAATATAGAAAACACCGTTGTGAATTACGTAGTGTTACATTTTTAGCACCAAAGACTACAAGTAAAAAAAGGGATGAAAGATACGGTTCAAAAGTATGCACTATGGATATAAGCGAAGCTGCCATTTTGGATAAGAACAAACCGCGGACCAAATTGGAGGAAAAAACTGAGGAATCAAAACAGGAAATGATATACAAATAGTCTGGGGGCTGGGTATGATCCCGTATGCACTAAGACCGCCAAAGCTGAAAACCCTCTATTCTTATGTATTTTGAGCTCCTGAATCCGAATCCACAACTTAATTTTTCGAAAAATGCGTACAACATTGTTTAAATTGCAATTGTTTAAACAAATTATGAAAACGTCGTTTTTTCGATTCGGACAAATTTTTTTTTAGAAAATATGGCTCATTTTAAGAAGAAAAGGTCTCTAGCAAAATTTTCGTAAAATGTATATTTTAAAGGATATAAATTTTTAAAGGTCGGAAATTTGACGTTTTTTACTAACTTTCAGCGTTGATTACTTTTGATCTACTGAACATTTTTGAAAATTTCAAAAACGTAGGCATTCTTTGAAACTTACTCTACAAATTGACATAGATTTCCATTAGCGCAGCTCTCTGGAAGTTGCTTTTTTTGCGATCAACAATAGTGCTCTTTTTACTGCGCAGGGTTGCACCTCGCGTTGCACCGCTCAAATATATTGTCATTTTTCATGGTTAGGTTTTCTATGTTCTCTTCATGTATTGTAGAACTTGTCGAATGTTATATAAATTATGTTAAAATATTTATTTACACAAGATGTACACAATGGCGTGTACATCTGCTTCACTTGAATTGCACATTCGGCGAGCTTTTTATGTCACATATCAGCAAGTAAATTGTTTGAATGAAAAGGCAGATATTTTAAATCCTCTTATGTTTGGTTATGAAATGAAGGATGAGACATTG
>NC_046658.1:85464715-85473533 GCF_010883055.1 Belonocnema kinseyi | reverse complement strand
AAGTTGTGGATTCGGATTCAGGGGCTCAAAATACATAAGAATAGAGGATTTTCAGCTTTGGCGGTCTTAGTGCATACGGGATCATACCCAGCCCCCGGACTAAAATGCAATAGGTGTGCTTGAACCTACAAACAAAAACGGCATTTGACTCAGCATCAAATATTCGACTGCGGAGTAATGCCACAATTCTCTTGTAAATTCTGTGGTAAACAGTTCAAAC
This sequence comes from Belonocnema kinseyi, assembly GCF_010883055.1. Lineage (NCBI taxonomy): Eukaryota > Metazoa > Arthropoda > Insecta > Hymenoptera > Cynipidae > Belonocnema > Belonocnema kinseyi. Next base: position 85,473,313 of record NC_046658.1, on the reverse strand, counting down.
GGAAATTTAATATGAACGTCCATATGAATACTTTACATATACCTTTAAAATATGCACCAGTAAAACCAAAATTTATTTGCATGTTTTGCGGATATACAGTGAATAGGAAATATACCTTGGAACACCACATTACATCTCGCCACTCACGGAAATCGACAAGAAGGTATAATTGAAAGAATATGAAAAGTCGCTTGGCAACACATATTACTAAACGCCATCATAATGAATTCATTAATATAAAAAAATTGCTGTGTTGCCTTCTATTCAATGTACATAATCCCCAATTTTACTTTTTCAAATGTCCAAAAGAGTCAATATACTCTTTGTCAATACCGATATAAATTACTTTTCTAAAATGTAGAATTTGTTAATATACGCTTTATTTATTTGGAAAAAGCATATAGTTATAAGAGGTGGGAGATCATTAAAAAATTCATTTTCGATTTATGTCAGTTAAAGAGCAGCTGATGAGAATAAAATGTAATTGTTTCCCTAATTTGATCTAAATTAGGAACTAATAACCATTTCTGTAGGCTGGTCCTTATTTTTAATTTGGGATTTTTCTGGGTCTCACCCCCTTTTTCAGTTGGAATGACCAAAAAAAGTATTAAAAGTTTCTTATGAAATCAAAATGGGAAAAAGTACCGTAAAATTTCAGATGCAGTTAATTTGTATATATTTTATAAAAATCCTTTGGCTCTGTACAATTAGGATCTTTACACTATTTAAAAAAATGTATCAAATCGAAAACTTTTTATACAAAATTTCAAAAATGGCGGACCTCTAAATTTGAAACAAAATTACAATTTGTACAATTAATAACGAAATCTCGTGAAATTCTTACAAGAGGCATATTTGTTTATTAGGTAGTACGTGATGACAGTTAAAAGTAAAAATTTAAAAAAAATTCAATATGGCTGCCCAATTTTGTTTAAACTTATTATTTCTTGATGACAACTTTTCAGGTGTTAATGAAAAGGCTACATTATTGTAAATGAACATATTTCGTAATGCTTTTCGTCCAAAGATCTTCAAATTTCGAAGAAAAATGAATTGTGTTGTTACAAAGCGAATGGTTGGAATTAGATATCGAAATTTTCACTAAAGTAAAATTGGAGCCTCTTTACTATTTTAAAAAAGTTATATAATTTTTACAAATTTAAACAAAATTTAAAATACTTACTCGCAGAATATTTAGTGATTTTCAAAACTGAAAATTCTTAGAAAAGAAAAAACTTTCCAAGCTGATATTATTGTATTTTGTAATATGAAAAAAGTTCTTCACATTAACAATGATTTAAATCGATTATTTCTAAATCACTAAATCCTTTCTAAGAATTGATTCAATATTTTGTTTAAATTTGTAAAAATTATGTAATTTTTTGAAATTAGTTATGAGGCTCCATTTTTATTTTAGCGACAATTTCGAGATCTACATCCAACCGCACGTTGTGTAAACAAAAAAATTAATTTTTCTTCCCAATTTGAAGGTCTTTTGACGAAAATCATGGAAAATACGAGTTGTTTAGTATTTTATAAGGCGTCATTTTGAATTTTTCAAAATGTTTACTTTCATATGTTACGAAATATTTTTCTTTACAATAATGTAGTCTTTTAGGAGTCCCCTGAAAATTTGTCATCAAGAAACAAAGAAATCATGAGTTTAAAAGAAAATTGTGGGCAGGCATCTTTAATTTGTCCGAAATATTCACATTTAATTGACATCACGTGCTTTCGAATGAATAAATCTGCCTTTTGTAAGAATTTGACGAGATTTTGTTATTAATTGTGCAAATTATAATTTAGGTTTAAATTTACGGGTCCGCAATTTTGTAAATTTTGAATAAAAAAATTTTCATGTGGATATCTTTTTTCAACATTGCAAAAAATCATAATTATATAGAGCCCAAAGATTCCGATGAAACGTAAAGAAAATTAACAGCATTTGAAAATTTACGGTACTTTTCCCCATGTTAATTACATGGGAAACTGTTAGTGATTTGGTCCACATGTTCATATTACCCGGTTTCGTTGAAATTTGGTAGAGATAATATTTTTGGTTATTCCAATAAATTAAATATTAAATATTAAAATATTCAAAATAATGAATTTTACGACTGGACTGTTTGCCACTATATTTAAAGGTTTTCCGTATTATTGCTATGAATAAAGATTGAAGACAGTTGTTTACATTTCGAATTTCATCTACATAAAAGCAGTTTCTACTGATATTATAAAGTATCGTATATATTCAAATTTAGGTTAATAAAATAATCATTTCTTTGAGATGTGAATACTATATTTTAAGTTAATATAATAAAATGACTGCACTTACCGAAAAAATTAGTTTATTTGAACCACAAAGAACCGGCTATTCATTCCGAAATTTCGACAGGCATAGCCATGGCTTAATATTAATTTAATATTTACCGCATGATGCTTTTGTGATTTTTCGTATTTATAACCATGTAAACGGCGCGGTTATCTAGAAATAAAATGACTGAAATGTAAGATTATGAAATATTTCAATAATATAAGGCTGCAACATTCTAATTATAAAATTTTCCTTTTTAGCTAAAGAAATTTCTTTTAAAAACTATGAGAAAACGAGAGGTTTCTATATTTAAAATGGTGAATTATGACAGTCAGAAACTACATGCAAAATGCAAATATATTTATAAGAATATTTTATCTGAATACTTCAGTCTTTTATGAGGAAAATTCCGTCCTGATTAATGATAGTCAACTATGGGTTATTATTGATAACTGAGTCAAGATTTAATGCAAGCTAAGGATTAAAATCCTTTATAATTACAAATTTTAATTTTCACCGTACTGTTTCCTAGATCAACAGGTTATAGGTTATTGTCAACAGAGTCAATTTATTTGCTGCATGATTTTGTTGTTTATCCTGTCTGTGTTTCTCGGAAAATCAAAATCTCCTTTAGAAGTAGAAAATAAAAGATTAACAATTGTAAACTATTTACTTAACGCCAGTGGGTAGTGTAATGTGATTAGGCAAGGTTTATTAACTGCCCCTATTTTTCCTACATGAAAATAATTAAAGTAATCGAAAAGTGCCAATTGTAACTATTATCTTATTATTTTTATAGACCAGCATATCAAGAGTGAGTCGAAGGAATCAACAGGAAAACTAGATGGTCGGCAATATTCTTATAGACCTCCAGCTATTTTTTTTGCCGATACCAACACTTTAATTAAATACGAAATTGATGAAACTTTGGAAATCAAAGAAGAGATCATCCAAGGTATGACTATTGCAATCAAAATGTCTATAATTTAATAAAATTATGAAATAAAACATTGCAAATTATGTTTCGTTACATTTTCAGATCCAGAGACGACAGGCCAAAAACGGAAAGAAAGATACGATTTAAAAGTATGCAACGTGGATATAAGAGAAGATACCATTTTGGGTAAGAAAAAAGTGCGGACCAAATTGAATGAGAAAATTGAGAAATCAAAACAGGAAATTATGCACAAATGTAATAGGTGTGCTCGAACCTATAAGCAAAAACGCTCATTAGCTTCTCATCAAAAGTTCGACTGTGGAGTCATGCCACAATTCCAATGTAAATTCTGCGGTAAACGGTTCAAGCGAAAATCTAATATGACAATCCATATGAATTCTGTACATATGCATTTAGAAAATGCAACAATCAAACCACAATTTATTTGTGATTTTTGCGGATATGCAATGAATAGGAAAGGTAACTTGCAACACCATATTAACTCTTGCCATTTACAGACATCGACAAAAAGGTTTAATTGCGATAAATGTTCGCGAAGTTACACTTGGTTAAGAGATTTATGTCGACATAAACGTTTAACTCACGCAGCAGTTATACCGCATTTTATTTGTGACTACTGTGGATTCAAAACGAATCAGAAAAGTACCTTGTCAACACATATTACTGGACGCCATCACAAGTACTTCAGTAATCTAAATAACTACTTTATTGCTTTATATTAAATGCGAGTGCATCCTTTAAATTACTTTTGACGAAAGTCACTACATAATCTTTAATTTTAATATTTAAAGGTTCGGAAAGAGTAAATATAATTTAGATTGATACCGACGTAAATAACGTAAATTAAATTTTTTAGACAATTAAGTATTTGCGTAACACGTACAGCTATTTTCTATGTACCAGTGCCACATTAGTTACTCCTTTGCAATTTTTATTTGTATAACAATAATATATATAAGGCACACAATCTTATTGCCCTTACTTGTCTATAGTCAATTCTCAATTTCAAAAGTCGATTTAAATTTCACCTAGGTCAATGCAGTCTCTACTAATATTATAAAGCAACACATGTATTCTGATTTCAGTTAATAAAATAATCGTTTCTCTGAGATTTAGATACTTTCTTCTTATTTAATATAATAAAATGATGACGCGCAACGAAAAAATTTGTTTATTTGTACCAAAAAGATCCGGTTATTCGCACCGAAATTTCGGCAGGCATAGACATAGCTCAATATTAATTTAATATTTACTGTATGCTGATTTTGTGGTTTTTCGTATTTACAATAATGTGAACGTCGCAGTACATCCATAAATACAATTCCTGAAATTTAAACTCATGAAATATTTAAATAATATAAAACTGCAAGTCGCCAATTATACATTTTTTTCCAGATAACGAAAATTCTTTTACAAAATTGAAAATACTAGAGGTTTCTATATATAAAAGGGTAAATTATGGCTGATAGCAGCTATGAAATGAAAATATATTTATCATGATATTTCATCTGAATACTTCATTCTTTCACGAGGAAAATTCCGTCCTGATTTATGAAAGTCAACTATGGGTTATTATTGAAAAATAAGCTAAGGATTAAAATCTTCAAAAATTACTTTATAAAACTTATAGCTTACTATTTTCTAGATTAACATGTTATATATTACACAGCCCGCAAAAAAGCATTATCTGAAACCCGAGCTAAACCACCATACCGATACGTTTTTGTAGTCGCTGAATCCGAATCTGGGGTCACTTTGAGCCCATCAGGTCAGGATCAAGGTGAAATAATGGTCAATATGAAGAAAATCATTGGACCTGCGTTAACTACTACTTAAAAACGTTTTTGGGCTCAGTAAATCATAATACGGGGTCTTTTTTTACCTCATCACATCGGAATGAAGGTAATTCCAAAGTCAACATTGAGAAAATGATGGAATCGAGCTTATGGTGTCAAACTAACCTCAGATTCAGATTTATCGGCCCCAAACATGTTGAATTGTAAAATTCTTCTGCAATTCCATATTTTCCACAATTTTGACCTTTAGGTTTACCTTCATTCTGACCTGATGGGATAAAAATTACCCCGGATTCGGATTTAGCGACCCCAAAAACGTCTCAAAGTAGTGGCTCACGCCGATTAGACTATTTTTCTAATTTTAACGTTCACTTCTCCTTGTCCCTGAGCTGATGAGGTCAATCTGATCCCAGGTTCGGTTTCAGCGACCCCAAAAACTTTTGAATAGAGGTTTTCTCCGATCCAATGTTTTTCTTCATTTTGAATTTCCCTTGACCTTTATCATGACCTGATGGAGTCAAACTGACCCATACTCAAATTCAATGACCTTAAAAATACATTTTATTATCGTCAACTGAGTCAGTTCATTTACTGCATGACCTTTGGTTCGTCCTATGTATGTTTTTGAAAAAATCGGAATCTCCTTCAGAAATAGAACACAAATGATTCAAATTAACAAACTATTTCTTCAGCGTCATTGGGTAGTGTAATGTAATTGTATTTTGTTCATTAACTAAACCTATTTTTGTTGCATGATAAGAATTGAAGTATTCGAAGATTACTAATTGTAACTATCGCCCTATAATTTTGATAGACCTGCAGATCAAGAGTGAGTCGAAGGAATCAACAGGAAGACCTGATGATGGGCCATATTGTTCTCAAAATCATGATATTTTTTTTGCCAATACCAATACTTTAATTAAATACGAAATTGATGACAGTTTGGAAATCAGCGAAGAATTCATGCAAGGTATGAATATTGAAATTAAAATATCTCCAATGAAATTATGAAATAAAATATGGTAAATTACATTTCATTATATTTTTAGATCCAGAGTATACAGGCCAACAACAAAAAGAAAAATACGATTCAAAATTATACACCGTAAATTTAAGGGAATCTGTTATTTTAGATATGAACGAACTGCAACCCAACCTGAAGCAGAAAATTGTGGAGTCAAAACATGAAAAGATGCACAGGTGCCAAAAGTGTGGTCGAAACTATAAGACAAAGAGATATTTGGTTCTTCATACAAAATTCGACTGTGGCGTCATGCCACAATTCGCATGTAAATTATGCGGCAAAAGGTTTACACGAAAATGTAATGTTACCCGCCATATGAATTCTGTACATATGCGTTTAGCAAATGCAGCCGTCAAACCAGAATTTATGTGTGATTTTTGCGGACATAAAGCGAATAGGAAATGTAACTTAGCAGACCATATTACTTCTCGCCACTTACAGACATCAACACAAAGGTATAATTGCGACAAATGTTTGCGAAGTTACACTTGGTCAAGTGCTTTGAATCGGCATAAACGTTTAGAGCATGGAGCAGTCAAGCCTCAATTTATTTGCGACTATTGCGGCTACAAAACGAGTATGAAAAGTAGCTTGTCAAGACACATTACTTCATGCCATTTAAAGTAATTCAGTAGTGAATCAAAAAGTACCTTATTTCCTCATATTAAATGCGTGTATGTTTATTAAAATGAATTTGATAAGAATCACTGCATAATCCTCAATTTTACTTTTTGAAGGTTCCGAAATAGTAAATTTACTCTCTATCAATGCTGACTGATCAATGCCATATAGCATTGTGAAATCAGTAACACTATTAAATTTTTGGTTACCCAATTGTAATATACGTATACGGCATAAATTTTTATTTTTGTTGGTTCTGCAAGTATCGTACATTAGTAAAGTATCAATAATAGTTTTTATACGTTTCCACTGTATGCCATATGTTTAAAGGTTGGCCACATTATTTCTATGCATAAATTTTGGAGAAATTTGTTTACATTTCAAATTGCAATTTCGAAATTCGATTAAAATTTCTGCTACATTAGTGCAGTTTCTACTGATATTATAAAGTAAAGAATGTATTTTATTTTAAGTTAATAAAATAATAATTTCTTTGAAAATCAGATACCTTTCTTCAGTTAATATAAAAAAGTGACTATACGTACCGACATTTTGGCAGGCATAGCCACGGATTAATATTAATTTAATATTAACTGCATGATACTTTTGTGATTATCCTTATTTTCCCACACAAAAGAATTATTTTAAAAAACTATTAGAAAATAAAATAGTTCTATACCTATTAATCCTGGCCCAGGCTATGATTTGGTTTGAAATCAGAGGTCCCCTAAAGAAGCAGTCGTATCCTATAGATTTCGACGTGTTAATTTCGAAACCAACATTGATTTTTCCGAAAAAGCTTCAATTTTGTTATAAACCATTTTTTAAAATAAGAAATTGCTTTAAATACATAAAAACAAATTTTTATATTCTTTTCAGGAAAATTAAGTGAAATCGCATAAAAAAGGTATTGTGCCATTTTTTACCTCTAACAATAATTTTAGAGTCATGAATTTTTGGAAAGATCGTAAAATCCAGAAAATTCTAAAAGTTCGAAAACGTTCTAGCTCCGAAAGTATAATTCGTACGGATAATCAACATCGCACATTTTTTATCTGTCAACGTATGGGTTACAGGAATTCGTACTAAAAAAATTTTATTGTTTTTTAATAAAATTTTTTCAATAACTGAATGACAAAAATTAATTTTTCCACATTACATTATTAAATTTTGTATTATTATAGAAAATTATCCTAATTATGCAATTAATAAGTTTCTTATATCTGCAGTTAATAAGACCAGAATAATATTTCTTGTTCTTGACGCTACTTTTGATATTAGATCATGTTTTTGCAAAAAAGAGGTTTTATTTTGTCATAAATTATTGATCTTAATTTAGAAAATTTTGACGACAAAAAGTCAAGTTCAATGTCGCTATAAAATAAAAACCCTGTATAAAAAGTAATTTTCGTCATTTTGTTGTTGTAAAAATGGTTATCAACAATCAATTTAATGTTCTTAGTACGAATTAGTGTAAACCATACGTTAGTGGATAAAAATGTATGATAGTGATTATTCGTACGAGCTGTACTTTCGTAACTAAATCGTTTTCGCACTTTTGAAATTATCGAGATTTTTCTTTTAAATTCGTAACTCAGAAACCATTGTTCGTTGTAAAAATAGCGCGATACTTTTTCTTATTTTATTTTGTTGCATTGTTCAGAAAAAATATTTAATTGGTATTTATTTATTTAAAGCAATTGTTTATAAAAAATGGCTTAAAACAAAATCCAATTTTTTGAGGAAAAATCAATATCGTTTTCGGAATCAGCACGTCGAAATCTATAGAATAAGACTGTTTTTATAGGGGACATCTTATTTTAAACGAAATCACAGTCATCGCCAGGACTATATATAAAAGATTAAATTTTCGTAGACAGCAAAT
>NC_046658.1:85451298-85464615 GCF_010883055.1 Belonocnema kinseyi | reverse complement strand
ATATTGATGACAACATATTATCTTTATATTTCAGTATTTATCATGAAAATTCCGTTGTAATGAAATATAGTCTGCCATGGATTATTATTGTTAAGTTGGTCAAGGTTTAGCGCAAGCCAAAAATTTGAATCCTCGAAAATTACAAATTGTAATTTTCACCTTATAATATTCTAGGTCGACAGTATTCGAGGAGTAAGTCAAAGAAATTAGAAGGAAGGCAAGATGGTGGATCCTATTCTTCTTCTCACAATCATTCTAGCGCCGGGATATTCATTAAATACGAAGTAGACGAAACGTTGGAAATCAATGATGAAATCATCCATGGTATGGCTAGCTTTGTAAATAAAATATCATAACCCAAAACATAAAATTACCAATTGCAGAATATATTTAATCAAATTTTCAGATCAAGAGGCAACAGGTGAAAAACGTGATAAAAAATATCAGTTCGAACTGTGTACCGTAAATACACGAGAAACTGACATTTTGGCTGCTGGAAACAATCGGTGGACCTTTAACAAACGGAAAATCGCGGAATCAGAACAGAAATTAGAAAAAAGATACAAATGCGACAAGTGTGCTCGAACCTATAAATACAAATGTAATTTGATTACACACCAAAAAAACGTATGCTGCGGCAGACATTTCAGATGTACATTTTGCGGCAAAAGGTTTATACGGAAATCTAATTTTACTCGCCATGTGGATTCTGCACATAAATCTTTAGAACATGCAACAGTTGAACAATTTACTTGCAATTTTTGCGGTTACAAATCCAATAGAAAATGTCACCTGGAAACACACATAACTGTTCGCCACTTTCAGGCATTGAAAAAAAGGTATAATTGCAACATATGTTCTCGAAGCTACACTACTAGAAGTTCTTTAAATCGACATAAACGAATAGAACATGCCGCTGTCAAACCACAATTCATTTGTGATTTTTGCGGACATAAAGCGAACAGGAAATGTTACTTGGCAGAACACATTACTCATCGCCACTTACAGACATCGACCCAAAGGCTTAATTGCGACAAATGTTCGCGAAGTTACACTCAATCAAGTGCTTTAAATCGGCATAAACGTTTAGATCACGCAGCAGTCTAACCACAAATTCTTTGCGACTAATTTAAATAGAAAACTAATTTAAAAAGTAACTTGGCAAAACATATTTCTGCACGCCATATCAAGTAATCTCATCTTTTGCTTTTTCTACTGATAGTAAACGTTAGTGAATGTATTTGGTTCTGAGTTAATAAAATAATCATTTTTCTGTGACCTAGATACTTTTTTAAAGTCAATAATCATTTAATGTTTACTACATGATGGTTTTGGGATTGCCCATATTCATAATCATGTAAATAGTGTGAGGATACATCAATATACAAATAATATAAAACTACGGCAAGCAAGTGACAAATTTAATTTTTAGAGGTAAACAAATTTTTAAATAAAATGTATGTTACAACAGATTTTTAAAAAATATTGATGTATACTAGAAAGATTACAAATAATTCGGTAATCAAAGAGAGATAGAAATGGGTAAGGTGTACGAAATATTACGTAATATTAAAAAGTACAAATATAATAATGCAAGTTACACTGAAAATGACCAAATTTGGACAACCAGCATAAAATGTTCCTAAAAAAATAATTTTTTGTTGACAAAATTAAAAAAGAGGAAAGAAGAATGAGAAGGCAACCAACCAAATCAATTTCCTTCTCTTTTTTCGTATTTTTATTTTTATTATTATCAAATTACAATAAAAATATTTGTAAAAAAATTACCAACGCTTCGGCACTCATACATCACCCTTATCAAGGCAATCAAAAGTAAAAAAAAAAATAAAAATTCAAGCATTTAGGAACAGCAGCGAACGCACGATGCTCACTCCCGGAAATCCGAGAATCAAGACAAAATTCTTGGTTTCAGGGAGCGAGCATCGTCGTTTCGTCGCTGTTCCCCCCTGCTCGAATTTTTATTTTTGATTTATTTTTCTTGCCTTGATGAGGATGTTCTATGACTTCCGAAACTTTGTTGATTATTTTTTACAAATTCTTTTTTTTATCATGATTTGACAATAATAAAAATAAAAAATTTTAGAGAAAAAAATGATAAGGAAGGGTAAATTTTGTTTTCTTTTTTTATCTTTTTTCAAATTGCAATAGAAATATTTGATGATGGTTATCCACATTTTCGTCGTTGGATTCTTTTTTTTTTATTTTCAGATATTCTGTACAGTTACTTTATAAAAATCTTTCTTAAGATATATAATTTTATATTTATCAGTGTTTTAGTATGCAAACTTGATTACATTATACTGTGCAATATATGGTATTAAAGAATATACTTTTTTCAAAGAATCTGTTTTATCATCAGAGAATAACAGAAATTCTTACCGTCTTTTCAGACTAGATGGAGCTATGAATTACAAATTTTAAAAAAATTAAATCTTTTCTGGAAAAACATCTTCTCCTTCGCTCTGCTGGTAATCTAATTACAGGACTTCCGATTGCTGGTCGAGTGCTTTTCCCTAAAGCTACTAGAGAGATCGAAAGAAGAATCCTTCTTTTAGAAATACACGCATAATTTGTCCTGATGTTACAAGTCAAATTTTTCGAAGGAATACGTATGTTAGCAAAGTTTTGAGTCGCTTGGATATGTGGAAGTGTTTCAAAACTAAAATCCAAAAATTTGCATCTAACAAACATACTCACATAACCAGTCAAATAAAAGCTTGTTAAAAGTATGACAAAACGAGAGGTTTCTTGATATAAAATAAAATGCAGAAATGTACCATGAGCCGCCACATGAATCTTATGCACCTTAATACAAAATCACAGCCATAGAAAATTATATATAATTGTGACAAATGTCCTCGAACTTACACTTATTTAAGAAATTTAAATCGACATAAATGTGCAGACCATACATCAGTAGACTTTTCAACGCATTTTACTTTGTGTAACTCACAGTTATTGAAATGATGGTATAAATGCGACGAATATTCTCGAAGTTACAGTTACAAGCGTGGTTTGAAGCAACATAAGCATTTGGACCATGCATCAGTCAGACATCAATTTATTTGCGACTATTGTGGCTACAAAATAAATATGAAAAGTAGCTTGTTAAGATACATGATTGCATGCGATTGCAAGTAATTCAGTAATGAATTAAACATTACTTTCTTGCCTGACATTAAATACGTGTGTTGTACCTTAAAATAATTTCAATGCGAATAACTACATACTAATCAATTGTCCTTTTAAAAGGTTCCGAAAGAGTAATTTCATTTTGCATCGAATCGATATAATTACTTTTCTTAAATGTAGAATTTTTTATTCTACGCTTTTTGTATTAAAAAGAAAGATATACTGATCAGAAAGTATAAATTATTTACCATTTTCTTTTCGATATACTAGCAAGTGTTGTTGCTTTATCGTCAGTTGATGAGAGTAGACTGAACTTGTTTCACTAATTTTAGTCAAGGAATAATAATAATTTCTGCATAGACACAGTTTTTATTTTAAAATTGATTCAAAATCGAGTGTTATTTCCATGTTGGTTTTGTGGCATGTATAAACAACATACATAGCCAAGTGTCAAGAATGGCTTTTACGACTCCAAAGATTACCACATGTTTATAGGTTTTCTACATTATTACTATGTATAAATATTGCAGAAAGTTGTTAACATTTTGAATTCCTATTTCGAAAGTTTCGTTTCGAAATCCAGCTATTCATACCAAAATTTCGATATGAATATCCACGGTTTAATATTAATTTAATATTTACTGCATGATACTTCTGTGATTGTCCATATTTATAATCATGTAAATAATGTAGCGGTGCATCTACAATTAAAATTACTTAGATTAAAGCATGCGAAATAGTTCAATAATAAAAAATTGCAGCATGCCTATTAAACATTTTTTTCTAGATTAAGAAAATTCTTTCATAAAACTATATGAGAAACCGATAAGTTTCTGTACATAAAATATTATTCTAGGGCAAACAACAGCTTCAAAATTGATATATTTATGACAGTACTTTGTCTAGTAGCGGAAAGTGGGGTATGGTGTCACTGTGGGGCACGGTGTCAATTACAAAATGTCAGAATAGTCAGAATAGTTATTATGAAAAACAAAAACTTTTGGCGAAAACAGATGGAAAATTATTTGGCAGAAATTAAGCACTAACAGCATATTTTGAAATAGTGAAAGCATGAAATGTTGGATCCTAATAAATGCAGCATTTCTTTGAACTTCTGTAATCATAAATTATTTTATAAACATTCTAAATATATTAAAATTAATAAAATCGTGCAACATAATATACATACAGGAATGATGCCCAAAAATATGTTGCAAAGATGGCAAAAATGCTTGATAACAGGTCAGTAATCTGATCGATAATGTAGAAAAACTCAGAAAGTTAGTTGTCTTGTGAATCTCGTAATGTTAATACTGTTATAGAGATAATGACGAAAATAAAAACGTGATTTGAATTTATATTTAATAATGAAACAGAAAGAACCAAGTTTAAGTTTGATTTCTTTGAAATAGACTATCATTTGAAATTCGTCATATATAAGCTACAAATAAAAAAAAATTGTAATACAAGTTATACATGTATTTCCATTCCGATTTACAAATTTCTAATAAAATGTATTATAGAGGATTCTCTTTTGATAGGGGCAAAAATAAACTTTAAGGGTATAATTTTCACATATTAAAACTTCAAGCAATTCTTTTTCTTTTTTAGGGTGGTCCTAATTAGATTGGTAGAGTAATAACTCAATAAATATAATTGCAGACATGCTGAATAGAATTTTCAAGAAGTAAGAGATTAAACTAGGTTTTGCGATATACTTTACTTTGATTGGTAAAAAAACATTTATTGTTGATCATATCTCGAGTAATTTTCTTTCAGTACATTATACTCTCGAGAATGATTATATTTCACGCTTTTTATTCTACAATTCTCATATTATTAAAATGAACCAGCAGTAATATGAGGGACACCATGCCCCATGTTATGGGGTACGCTGACCGAAATGCCACACCAACGAATTAATTAAATATCAAACGATGGCGTAGTTAAGAAACGATTTTGAGCAATGACGCATGTAACCGGATAATGTGAGCTTCTCACAAAGAAATACACACATCAAAATCATATTTGAATTACATTTTAGAGGACATTACGCTTAAAGCCCGGCACCATACCCCAACCTACCCTATTTTCTGTATGTGCTTTCTCGTTGATTGAGTTCATTGTGTGTGAAATAATAGGCAATTCTTCCCAATTCTATCTGAATGGAATATAGTATGATGTGGGTTATTTTTGGTTATTAAGTCAAGCTTAAATGCATGAATCATCGAAAATTGCTAATTGTAACTTTCATCTTATAATTTTCTAGGTCACCAATGTTTGAAGAAGGAATCGAAGAAATCAACAGACAGACAGGATGGTGGGCCATATTCTTCTGCAAATACTCGCATTTCTTCTAACAGTAACTCTAGTGATAGGACTCTAATTAAATACGAGATGGATGAAACCCTGGTAATCAAGGATGAAATCATCCAAGGTATTACTAGATTTGTAAATAAAATTTCTGAGCTACAAATATAAAATAAGAAATTTCAAAATACATTTTTTTAAATTTTCAGATCCAGAGGCTGCAAGTGGAGTACGTAATGAAATGTTTGAGTTGAAATTCTGTACCGTAGATATAGTAGAAGCTGATATTTTGAATGTTGATAAAATTTTACGGATGCAGAGCAAAAAAACAATTCCGGAATCTAAAGAGAAATCAGAAAAAAAATACAAATGCGAAAAGTGTGCTCGAACCTATGCACAACAATCTCTTTTGACTCGACATCAAAAATATGTATGCTACGCAACTGTACCACAGTTCATATGTAAATTCTGCAACATACGATTTATACAAAAATCTATCATGACTCGACACATGGATGTTGTACATCATAATCCAAGCTCACAGCTATCGAAAACGCAGCATAAATGTGACAAATGTTCGCAAACTTACAGTTGTTTGAATGCTTTAAATCGACATAAATATGTTGAACATAAATCAATCAAACCAAAATTTAATTGCGATTTTTGCGGATATATAGCGAATCAGAAAGCACACTTGTCATCACATATTACTTCGCGCCACTCACAGATATCGAAATTAAAGTATAAATGTGACAAATGTTTGCGAAGTTACACTTGGTTGAAAGATTTACAACGACACAAACGTTTACAGCACGCAATGGTTACACCAGAATTTATTTGCGATTCTTGCGGATATAAAGCTAATCAGAAAGTTCACTTGGCAAAGCACATTCATTCACTCCACTTCGTGGCACCGAAAACGAAGCATTATTGCGACAAATGTTCTCGAAGTTACAATTGGGTCGGTGATTTAAATCGACATAAACGCTTATTCCACGGAACAGTCAAACCAAAATTCGTTTGTAACTATTGTGGGTTGGTAATGCATAAGAAAAGTAGCTTGCTAAAGCATATTGCTTCACTCCACGCAAAGGCATTGAAAACGAGGCATTTTTGCGACAAATGTTCTCGGAGTTACAATCGACTGTGTGATTTAACTCGACATAAAAGCGTTAATCACGCAAAAGTCAAATCACAATTTATTTGCGACTATTGTGGCTTAAAAACGAGTATGAAAAGTAGTTTGTCAAGACACATGTCTGCACGCCATGACATACATACCTTTAATTACTTATTAGTAAATTCCCTGTATAATACTCAGTTTTAATTTTTATGGTTCCGAAAAAGGAAACTTACTTTTAATTGATATCTACTTAAATTGCTTTTCTTAAATCTAGAATCTGTTAACATAAGATTGTTTTATTAAAAAATATATGGAAATTAAGAAATAATCATATTATATCTATTTCCATTTTACGGAAAAAAGCCGTCAAGTGATTTAAATCAGCAGAACCATTTAGAGTCAGCAGTCCAACCTCAATTTATTTGCGACTGCTTCTTCTACAAAACGAATATAAAAAGTAGCTTGTCAAGACACATTACTGCGCGCCATTTTAAATAATTTAGTAATCATTCGAAAATTACTTTTTCGCCTTACATCAAATGCGTATTAAAATGTGTATTACCTTAAATTAATTGTGTTGCAAATCACTACGCAACACTCAATTTTCCTTTTTGAAGGTTCCAAAAGAGTAAACTTAATCTTCATCGATATCGGCATGAATTGATTTTCTTAAATATAGAATTTGCCATTGGGCTTTTTGTTTCTTCAAAATAAATGCGATACAGCTATAAGTAGTTTTAGATTATTTAACATTTCATTGTCGATTTACTAGCAAGTGTTACTTCTCAATCATCAGTTGATGGGAGTACACTGCAATTGTAGACACAGCTTTTTTATTTTCAAATTGATTAATTATTTATTAAATAATAAATTTATTGATTGATAATAATTTTTTTTACTTTTAAATTGTTTAGATTTAGATATTTTCTTCTGCGTTAATAATAAGTGTTTGTCTACACATAACGAGAGAATGCACCTATTTGTACAGAATTTTCTATACAAATAGCCAAGGCCTAATATTAATTTTACATTTACTGCATGATGCTTTTACGATTGTCCATATTCATAATCATGTAACATGTGTTGGGGTAGAAATAAAACTACTGAAGTTTAAACTTAGTCATAAATTATTTTAAGCACTATGAGAAAACGAGAGGTTTCTAGATATAAAATATTAAATTACGGCAGATAGAAATTTTAAAATTGATATATTTATGCTAAAATTTTGTCGGGTTAACGCAATATTATGCCTATTAAAGTCAAGTAGGAAGAAATTTGTAGAAACAGTGACCGCAATGTTCCTTATCAGAAACTATTGTTTATTACTTGAATTTAAGTTCTTCGCACTGACAAGTATTTAAAAAAAATCTTTCTTTCTCCATTATTTCATCCAAATAGTTAGATGTTTCTTATAAACATAAAATATCTTTACAATATAATAAAAAAAAAGACCTACAGGAGATGATTATTATTTTCGGCGTGCCAATACTTGTGCAATGATCTAATAAACTAGACGCATATACCGAATGACGAATTAACTAATAAATAAAAACGAATTAAATTACCGAATTAATAAATAAAATAATGAATAAATATACGTTTCTTTGCTTTCTTATTGATTAAGCTTATTGTGCCGAGCATAATGTAAAAAGAGCGAATGGTAACTGTAAGTGCTACCAACATAATGTTGGGTCAGAAGAATTAATAGCTGAGTAATCATCTTGGATCCGTTTCTGAATAATTGACACGTGTTTGCAACTTTCTCTGAAGCAGTACCTGGTTCTTGCTTTATTTGGTCTGGTAGGAGTTATTATTGATTACTGAATCAACGCTTAATACAGGTTGAGGGATAAAATCATGAAAAATCGCAAATTTTAACTTTCAACTTATTATGTTCTAGAATAAAAAGACCAAAATTGACTCAAAGAAATTAATAGGTCGAATCCTTTAAAACGACCTAAACGTTTAGAGCATGCAGCAGTCAGGCTACAATTCACTTGCGATTTTTGCAGATATATAAAACAAATGTGAAAAGTATATTTAGTTGATACTGTTTGCTTGATGCTTTTGTGGTTGTCTGTATTCATAATCTTTAAGCTTATAAAGAATTTAATTAATATAAAACTGCATAATCAAAATTACCAATTTTATTTTTCCAGTTAAAGTAAATTCTTTTAAAGAACTATGAGAAAACGAGAGGTTTCTAAATATAAGAGATTAAATTATGGCAGATAACTTTAAAAGGGATACATTTTATGACAATATTTCATCTTAATACTTTAATATTTTAGGATAAAAATTTCATCGAAATGTATTATAATCTGATACGAGTTATTATTGTTATTTGAGTCCAGTTTTAATGCAGGATAATAATTAAAATCCTCGAAAATAACTAATTGTAACTTTCACCTTATACTTTTCTAGATCAACTGTATTCGAAAAGTGATTCGAAGAAATTAGCACGACAGAATAGTGGGCCATATTCTTCCGCCACTACTCCCATTTCTTCTAGCAGTAATTCGATTTCCGGTATTTTGATAAAATACGAGATTGACGAAACTTTGGAAATCAAAGAGAAAAGCATGCAAGGTATCACTAGATTTGCAAAGAAAACAACTTCACCAAAGCCATTAAATAAAAAATATTCGCATATATTTTCTTGAATTTTTAGGTCATGAGACTGCTGACAACAATCTGCGGACCCAGAAGAATGAGAAAATTCCAGAATCAAAACAGAAACCAGAAAAAGAATACAAATGCGAAAAGTGTGCTCGAACCTATACACAACAATCTCTTTTGACTCACCATCAAAAATACTTATGCGACATGGTCTCAAAGGTCACATGTCAATTCTGCTTCAAAGAGTTTACACGGAAAAGTAGTTTGAACCGTCATGTGGACTCTTTACATCTTAAAACAAATTTACAGGCAACAGAAACCAAGCATTATTGTGACACATGTACTCGAAGTTACGTTCGGTTGAGTGATTTAGTTCGACATAAACGTTTAGAACATGCAGCAATCAAGCCACAATTTATTTGTGATTTTTGCGGATATCAAACGACTGTGAAAAGAACCTTGGCAGTTCACATTCATTCACGCCACTTACCGAAATCGAAACGAAAACGTATTTGCGACATATGTTCGCGAAGCTTTACTTGGTTAAGTACTTTAAATCGCCATAAACGTTTAGAACATGCAGAAGTCAAACCTCCATTTATTTGCAGTTTTTGCGGATATAAATCGAAATTGAAAAGAAGCTTGTTAGAACACATTTCTTTACGACACTTAAAGTCACCGAAATCGAATAATATTCTTGAAGTTATAAATGGTTAAGTGCTTTAAATCGATATAAAAGTTTAGACCAATCTATATTCCAGCCACAATTTATTTGCGACTATTGTGGCTACAAAACGAATATGAAAAATAGCTTGTCAAAAGATTACTACACTCAACCTCAAGTCATTCAGTAATACATAAAAAAAACAGTTTTGCGTTCCATCATAGGCGTACCTCAAATAAAAATTTTGCAATCACTACATAATACTCAGTTTTACATTTCTAAGTTTCCAAATGAGTAAATTCACTCTGCACCGATGTGTGCATAAAATAATTTTCATAAATGTAGAATTTGTTATTATACGTTTTGTTTATTCAATAAAGAGGCTTGAATCAGAAGGTTTGAATTAATTACAATTTTCTTTTCGATTTTCCATCGAATGTTACCACTGAATCATCAGTTTCTGAGAATAAACTGAACTGGTTTACTTAATTGTAGTTTATATTCATTTGCATGAATTTCTACTTGTTATAATCTTATATTTATTCAAATTATCATTTGACATAATTCATTTTTTCCCAAATAAGCACATAACCTAGCATTTATTTACACGAATCACCATTTAGCATAATTTCCACAGCATCGAATTGTGATGTCACACAAATTTTATTTGTCCTAAAGCCCATCCGGTCTGAAATAAATATACGAAATTCAAAATCAGCTAATCAGGCTGTAGGAAAAATGACAATTCTGTGACATGGCAATTCCGTAAGTGGGACTTATGACAAATGGAGATTTTTATAAATGAATGCTAGTTTATGTGATTATTCGGGTAAAAATAAATTATGTCAAACGATAATAAGAAATTCGGAAAAATGACAATTATGTTGAATAGAAATTCGGAAAAACATAAGTTTTATTAAATGAAAATTAGCAATAATAAATATTGTGCGAAATAGAAATTCGAAAATATGATGATACCAAATGAGGACTCGGTATAATAGAAATTAGGATATCTGGTAGTTAGGACAAATAGAGCATGTTTCGCCTGAAAATTCGAAAAAATAAAAATTATGACAAATCTCTGTATGGCAATTTGATTTTCGGTCAAATTAGTTGCGTAAGTGTTGCACATAATGAATTATTATTAATAATAACTTGTACGAACGACTCCATCGCGTGCCATATATATATATAGGTTTCTCACATTATCACTATGCATAAATAATGCAGAGAGTTGTTAACACTTTAAGTTTCAATTTCAAAAATTGATTGAATTATTATCTACGTTATTTCAGTTTCTACTAATACGATGCCGTAAAGAATGTATTCGATGCTGCATTAATAAAATAATTAGTTGTTCAAGGTTTAGATACTTTCTTTTAAGTCAACATAACGAAATGTCCACACATATCGAAAAATGGTCTGTTTTTACCGAAATTCCGGTAAAATAGTTCCTTTTCCAGGTCTCGCTATTTGTCACAAAAAATCCGACTTTTCGTACAAAACTTTTAGGATATATTACCACGGTTTAATATTTATTTGATATTAACTTCATAATACTTTTGAGATTTTCCTTATTTGTAACCATGTAAAATATTGGGGTACGTTCAGAAATAAAATTTATAAATTTTAAGCTTATGTAATACTTGTACAATATAAAACTGCAACATGCAAATTACAAATTTTATTTTTCCAGGTGACGAAAATTCTTTTTAAAAATTATGGGAAAAAGAGAGGTTTCTAGATATAAAAGGTTAAATTATGGCAGATAGCAACATTAAAGTGGATATATATTGGCTATTTATTACAATATTTCATCTCAATACTTCTATCCTTTCTGATAAAAATGCTGTGCAAATGGCATATTTTCTACTATGGGTTATTATTGTTAATCATGCAAATGTTTAGGGCGGGTTACTGATTAAAGTTCACGATAATTACTCATTGAAATTTTCACCTTGCAATTTTTTAGTTCAGCAGTAAAAACCCAAAAACATGCAATAAGAAAGTGCAAAATATATTTTTTGGTCAATTTTCCGATCAAGGGACTGCAGGTGAATAACTAAGTGATTATTTTGTGATTTTCTATACTTATAATCATTTTAAATATTTAAATTTAATTCAGAAGTCTTAAATTTATAAAATATTACTATAAAGCCATTGGGTAGTGTGCAGTTATTGTATATGGGGTATTGATTAACTCTACTGCAGGATAAGGATTAAATTCTTTGAAAATTACTAATTATAACTTTCACCTTAAAATTTTCTAGACGTGCATATCAAGAGTGAATCGAAGGAGATCGTACAGATGCGAAAAGTGTGCCCGAAGCTACAAATGGAATGAAAATTTACGTCGTCATAAAAAATTCGAATGTGACGTCATGCCACAATTTAAATGTAAATTTTTCGGCCATCAGTTTAGGCGGAAATGTAACATGAAGAGCCATATAGATCAAGTGCATTTTAAAAAATGCTTACAAAAATCGAGAAGGAAGCATAATTCTGGTAAAAGTCTAGAACACGCAGCAGTCACGCCACAATTTTCTTGTGATATGTGCGATTACAAATCAAAACGAAAAGATTCCTTGTTAAATCATATGAACTCACGCCACTTACAGACATCGTAATCAAAGCACAATTGCGACAAATGTTCTCGAAGTTACAACTGGTTCAGTGCTTTAAAACGACATAAACATTTAGACCACGCAGTAGTCAAACTGCAATTTATTTGCAACTATTGTGGCTACCAAACAAATCGAAAATGTAACTTGGCAACACACATTACTGCACGACATCTCAAGTAATTTAGTTATAAAAATAAAAAACTCTTTTGACTTGTATTAAATGTTTCTTTTTCCTTAAAGCACTTTTTATGGAAATCACTACATAATACTTAATTTTATTTTTTGATGGTTTTGAATGAATAAATAAATAAGTAAATCTCCGTCGATATGATTATGGCTTACTTCTCTTGAGCGTAGAATTTGTTATCATCCACTTTGTTTAATTAAAAAAATATAATATATACAATATGATAAATAAATAAAAAGATTCATACGGGCAATGAACATAGAATATGAAACAATATTGGTTGACAAATGACTATGGCCACTATTGATTCATGACACTGTCCACATTATTTTTATGGATAATTTAATTAAATCAATTTTTGTAGACTTCGAATTCCAGTTTTGAAAAACTGATTTCATCTTCACTATTTCTACTAATATTATAAATTAACGGATTTACTGTGTTCTGAGTTAATAAAATAATAATTTTTCTGAAATGTAGATACTTCATTTTTAATTCATGTTAATGAAACGTTTGCACTAAATTGCATCATGCACACTACAATGTTTATTTTTTCAGTTTAAGATAATAATTTTAAAAATCCAGAGAAAAGGATTGATTTATGAATTTGCAATATTAAGTTAGAGCAGACAAAAAT
>NC_046658.1:85429681-85451198 GCF_010883055.1 Belonocnema kinseyi | reverse complement strand
AACATATTTTTAATTTACATATGAGAAAACGAAAATATACATATAAAAACAAAAACGAAATATTTAAATTAATGAATTTTTTTAAGCCATCGGCTAGTATAAAGGGATTGGGTATGAGCTATTATTTAAATCAATCGCAAAGATAAGAAATAAAATTTACGAAATTGCTAATTGTAACTTTCTCCTTATAATTTACTAGGTCTACAAATCAAGAGTGAGTCGAAGAAATCAGAAGGAAGATCAGACGGTGGGCCTTATTATTTTAAAGCTCATGATATTATTTGTATCAATGCCAGTACTTTAGTTAAATCCGAAATTGATGAAATTTTGGATATCAACGAAGAAATCATCCAAGGTACGACCATTTTAATTAAAATATATTTAATAAAACTATGCCATAAAAAATTGGCAATTAAACGTCCCTAAATTTTTAGATTCAGAGATGCAGACGAAAAACGGGATAAAATATCCGATTCGAAAGTTTGTACCGTAGATATAAAAGGAAATTATATTTTGTCGGTTAAAAAATGTCTGCGCAGAAAAAAGAATCAGACGGGCGAGGAACCTAAATCTGAAAAAAGGTACAAATGCGAAAAATGTCCCCGAAGCTATTAATGGAGCGAAAATTTGCGTCGTCATAAAAAATTCGAATGTGGCGTCATGCCACAGTTTACATGTCAATTTTGTGGGAACCAATTTAGTCGAAAATAATATGAATAATAAATCATATGAAGTAACGCCACTCGCTGACACCGAAAACGAAGCATAAATGCGACAAATGTTCTCGAAGTTACAGTTCGATATGTGATTTAAATCGGCATAAACGGTTAACACACGCAGCAGTCAAACCACAAGTATTTTGCGATTCTTGTGGACATAATACAAATATGAAAAGTAGCTTTGATAGTTCTGAATGAGTGAATTTACTTTCCATCGATGTCGACGTGAATTTCTTTTTTTAAATGCAGAAATTGCTATTAAATGTTTTTTTTTTAATTTTAAAGAATGGATGTAGATTTAAGAATTTATAGATTATTTGTCTTTTTCTTTTTGATCTAGTTCCAATTTTGAACACTCAACATCAGTGTCTGCCTTCTTTAATGTACAAAGAAGTGCATCATTATACGAACAAGCTACTGTCTAATGCGATACGAATTTGGTAAACAATTGATTATTTTCATAGTTTCTACAGTTATATTAGACGTATTAATAACACTTAAATTGTTATTAATATAAGAATAATACACGTCTAATACACAGAATCTGCGTTGATGTATCTTCTACTAGTATTCAAAAATTAATGAATGTATTCTATGACTTAATAAAATAATAATTTTTCTGAGATTTAGATATTTTCATTTATATTAATATCAAGGAAGTGTCTATATGGACCAAAAATGCTGTACAATTTGTCTCGTTTCAAAAGTAATGAAATAACATTTCTGCATCGTAAATAGTCTTTTATTCTCCAAATAACACAAAACCTACTAAACAATCTATATGTGCATGTATATGCTTTATAGTGAACAGAAGTTTAAATGAACAATTTTGACAATTTGAAATTCACCTTCTTGAGGATTATTTATTCATTTTTTATTGAGGTTTGGAAATCGTTTGAAATTTCGCATCGGAATAATTCCTGATGAAACCTCAATTATACCACTTCTACTTCAGTAAAACCCAAATCCAGTCCATTAAAACGAAAAATAATTTAGAAAAATAGTCATTGTTATATTTTAATGAATTTAATTACTGTGTGTTATTTTTAGGAACATCATTAGCAATTAAGGCGAAGTTTATGCCAAATGACCTATAGCAAAATAAATTATTTTGAAAGAAGTTCCGAAGTTTTGCTGCATTTACTCGGAAACTGATGTTATTTGAAAATCACCCAAACATTAATAGCGAATTGCAAAAATGATTAATCTACAACGGAGCACAAAATTGTTTACATACCAGTTTAGCCGAACTCGTATTGAATAATAAATATTTAAGACTTACTGCATGATCTTTGTTTTCATTATATCTTCTTGTTTGGTATGATAATTCGTATCTCCTTAAGAAATAGAGAAGGAAAGTTATAT
Organism: Belonocnema kinseyi; assembly: GCF_010883055.1. Taxonomy (NCBI): domain Eukaryota; kingdom Metazoa; phylum Arthropoda; class Insecta; order Hymenoptera; family Cynipidae; genus Belonocnema; species Belonocnema kinseyi. Next base: position 85,449,114 of record NC_046658.1, on the reverse strand, counting down.
GCTTACCACATATTTATTTAACGCTATTGACTAATGTAATATGTATGAGTTATTAATTAAATCTATATCTTCTGCAAGATAAGGATTAGGATCGTTAGGAATGACTAATTTTAACTTTTACTTTATTGTTTTCTAGATCAAGAGAATTACAGGATTGAGTCGAATAAATTAACAGAAAGACAGGGTGGTGAAACATCTTCTTGCAATAATTCTGGTGCCAAGACTTTACTTGCATACAAAAATTCATCCTTAAAAATCAAGGATGAAATCGTCCAAGGTATGAATAGATTTGAAATCAATGGACTAAACCCATGAAATAAAAAATGGCAAATTAAATCTTGTTAAACTTTCAGATCGAAAGATTTCAGATCAAAAACACAATGAAGAATATGAATCTAACTTTTTTTCTGTATATATAAGAGAAGATACGTTACGTTCTAACAAATTGCCGACTCCTGAGAAGCGAAAATTTTCCAAATTAAAAGAGGAACCGAAGGTGTACAAATGCGAGAAGTGTGCTCGAACCTATAAACAGAAAAATAATTTGTCTAATCATAAAAAATTAGAATGCGGTGCCATTCCACAGTTCAGATGTGAATTCTGCTTCAAACAATTTAAACGGAAAAGTCATATGATTCGCCACGTGGATGATATACACCTTAAAACGCACGTACAGACATCGCAAACGAGGCATAACTGCGACAAGTGTTCTCGAAGTTACACTTGGCTAAAAAGTTTAAATCAACATAAATATTTAAAGCACGCGGAAGTAAAGCCACAATTGTTTTGTGATGTTTGCGGACATACAACGAATATGAAAAGTAGCTTAACGAAACACATTACTGCACGTCATCTGAAGTAAATTTGCAATAAATGAAAAAACTCTTTATTTCCACTTTAAACGCGCGTTTATAACGCAGATACTTTTTACGAAAATCACTACCTAGAATTCAATTTTACTTTTTGGAGAATCCAAAAGAATTAATTTAATTTTCATCGATATCGACATGTTCGTAAATGTATAATGTTTTGTTATATACGCTTTGATATATAATAATAGTAATAATAATATAGGTATAAGAAATAATATATTATTTACTATTTTCTTTTAAGTTTAGTAGCAAGTGTTACTACTTTGTCGTCAACTGATGGAAATAAATTGAACTCGTTTCTATCATTTTATTTGAGAAATAAAATAATATTATTGTGCTGACACTTTTCTTTATTTTTAAATTGATTCATAATTAACTGCATGATCCTTTCATGATGACCATCTTCATTATTATAACAATTAATATAAAACATATAATACAATACAAATTATCTAGACAAATAATATTGGAACGTGAATTATGTCTGGGTTATTGATTAAACCTATATCGACTACAGGATAAGGATGCAAATTATCGGACACAACTAAATGCATTTCTTACGTTACAATTTTCTAGATCCACTGAATGCTAAAAGTAACATCAAGAATTTCCAGAGGTATTTGAAGAAATCAACAAGAAGCCCAAAAGGTGGACCATATTCTACGCTTCAGTGCGGTGACTTTTCAGAATTTGAACATCTTTTTTCGAAACGCGAGAGGAAAGAGCACAATCTTTTTTCTGAAAGCAATCAGTTTGACTCTGATGCAAAGTCTTTAGCTTACAGAGTTGAATATGAAAACAACGAAAGTTTGGAAATAAAGGAAGAAATCGTGCAAGGTATGATTAGATTTATAATAATTAGAATATGTGGACTCAAAAGATTAAATAAATTTTTTAAAATTATAATCTGTTGAATTTACAGATGAAGAGTCAGTTGCAGATCAGGAATTTGATACAAGATATGATACAAAATTGTATACCGCGGATTTAAGAAATGCTGAGATGTTGACTGTTATTGAACTGCGGAACCAAAAGAAGCAGCAAATTCAAGATTTACAACCGGAAATGAAATACGCATGTGAAAAGTGTGCTCGATCCTATAAACATAAATATAGTTTAACTCATCATCAAAAATACGAATGCGATATCATGCCACGCTTTAAGTGTAAAATTTGTGGCCAAAAATTTAAAAGGATATATAGCTTGAGTCGCCATCAAAGTCGCATACATTTTAAAACTAACTAACATACATCGAAATCATTTAACTGCATTTGTGTTGATAATAATTTTAGTTAAGAAATTTGTCACTTATCTGCCAAAAATGAATATATTATTGATCCAGAGTTAATAAAATAATATTTCTGTATTATAAATAGTATTTTATTAACATGTTTATACAAGATTTATTCGAGAGTCGTTTTTTAAATTAAATAAAGTACCCACAGTGTATAAATATATGTTGCATTAAAAAAATTTTGAATTAGAAAATTAACTTTAATTTTTGCACACTTGTTATACTTGATTCAATCGTCAGGAATTGTTAATTGAATCTTTTGCTTTATAATTTTTCAGATCAACATAGTACTTCTAGTAACACCAAGAATTTCAAGAGTTGTTTGAAGAAATCAATGGAAAGACCAGATGGTGGACAATATTCTGGTGTTCACTGCGGTGATATTTTGGAAACTGAACTTATTCTTATCAGAGACGAGAGGGAAGAGCGCAATCTTTTTTTCCATGGAAATAAGTTGGGCAAAAAATATATAAATAATGAAATTTTACTGCACAATAATTCTGATACCAAAACATTAACTTGCGTAGTTGAATACGACATTGATGACACTCTAGAAATAAAGGAAGAAATCATTCAAGGTATGAATAGATTCGTAATTAAAATATCTTGATCAAAATTGTGAAATTAATAATAAATAATAGTAATAATTAATAAGTTCTCAGACAAAGATACAGTTACGTTCCAAAAATGTGATAAAAAGCATGAGTCAAAATTGTGTGTCTCAGAGATAAGAAAAGATATTATTTTAGTCGCTAAGAAACTGCCGGTTCAAAAGAAGTTGGAAAAGAAGTACAAATGCCATGAGTGTGCTCGAAATTCTACACGGAGAGGTAGTTTGCTTCGCCACACAAAGTTCGAGTGTTATGTCATTCCACATTTTGAATTTAAATTTCGTAGAAAAAAATTTACACGGAAATGTAACATGAATATTCACGTTGATGACCAGCATTCTAAACCAAATTTAAATTTATCGAAAGAAAATATAAATGCGAAAAATGTTTTCTAAATTACAAATGGTTAGGTAATTTAAATCGACATAAACGTTTAGAACATGCCCCAGATAAGCCACAATTTATTTGCGACACTTGTGGCTTCAAAACGAAAGAAAAGGGTAACTTGTCCGGACACATGCTTTCACGACATCTGAAAACTTCTTTTTGTGTGAAAATTCAAGTATACTTTAGAAATCAAAAAACGAAATATTTAAATTAATGAATTTTTTTTAAGCCATTGACCAGTATAAAGGGATTGGGTACGAGCTATGATTTAAATCAATCTACAAGATAAGAAATCAAATTTACGAAATTACTAATTATAACTTTCACCTTATAATTTTCTAGATCTACAAATCAAGAGTGAGTCGAAGAAATCAGGAGGAAGATCAGACGGTGGGCCTTATTGTTTTAAAGCTCCTGATATTATTTTTATGAATGCCAGTACCTTAGTTAAATCCGAAATTGAAGAAACTTTGGATATAAACGAAGAAATCATCCAAGGTACGACCATTTCAATTAGAATATATTTAATAAAACTATGCTATAAAACATGGGCAATTAAACATACCTAAATTTTTAGATTCAGAGACTGCAGACCAAGAACGGGATAAAATATCTAATTTGAAAGTGTGTACCGTAGATATAAAAGGAAATTATATTTTGCCGGTTAAAAAAAGTCTGCGCAGAAAAAAGAATCATACGGGCGAGGAATCTAAAAATGAAAAAAGGTACAAATGCGAAAAATGTGCCCGAAGCTATAAATGGAGCGAAAATTTGCGTCGTCATAAAAAATTCGAATGTGGCGTCATGCCACAGTTTACATGTCAATTTTGTGGGAACCAATTTAGTCGAAAATGTAACATGAAGAGCCATATAGATATTGTGCATTTCAAAACATCGAACAGATCAATCTTACAGAAGTTGAAAAGAAAGCATAATTCCTTAAAAGGTGTAGGAAACGCAGCAGACGTTCCACACTTTATTTGCGATATTTGCGATTACAAGTCAAAACGAAAAGATTACTTGCTAAATCATATGAAGTCACGCCACTCGCTGAAACCGAAAACGAAGTATAATTGCGACAAATGTTCTCGAAGTTACAGTTGGATATGTGATTTAAATCGGCATAAACAGTTAAAACACGCAGAAGTCAAACCACAAGTATTTTGCGATTTTTGTGGACATAAAACGAATATGAAAAGTAGCTTGGCAAAACACATTATTGCACGTCATCTCAATAAGTCATACAGTAATAAATAAAAAAACGCAGTTTTACCTTACATTGAATGCTTGTGTAGACCTCATATTACTTTTATTGAAAGTCACTAATTCATACTCAATTTTACTTTTTGATGTTTCTGACTGAGTGAATTTATTCTCCATGGATGTCGACTTGAATTTCTTTTCTTAAATGCAAAAATTTCTATCAAATGTTTTTTTTTTAATTTAAAAGAATGGATGTAGATTTAAGAATTTATCGATTATTTGTCATTTTCTTTATGATCTAGTTCCAATTTTAAATACTCAATAATCAGTTCATGAAAGTAAACTGAACTTGTTTCAATAATTTGAGTTTAAAAATGATATCTACTTCTGTATTGACTTTGTTTTTTGTTCATAAATTGGTTCAATATTAACTGCATCTGGCTTTTGTGGTGTTTGCCTTCTTTATTGTACAAAGTAGTGCATCATTATTCGAACAAGCTACTGTGTAATGCGACACGAATTTGGTAAACAATTGATTATTTTCATAGTTCCTACAGCTATATTACGCGTATTAATAACACTTAAATTGTTATTAATATAAGAATAATACACGTCTAATACACAGCATCTGCGTTGCTGTATCTTCTACTAGTATTAAAAATTACTGAATGTATTCTATGAGTTAATAAAATAATAAATTTTCTTTTATATTAATATCAAGGAAGTATCTATATGGACCAAAAATTCCTCTATATTAACAAAAAATGCTGTACAATTGGCCTCTTTTCAAAAGTAATGAAATAACATTTCTGCATCGTAAATTGTCTTTTATTCTCCAAATTACACAAAACTTACTAAACAATCTATATGTTCATGTATATGCTTTATAGTGAACAGAAGTTTGAAAGAACAATTTTGACAATTAAAAATTCACTTTCTTGAGAATTATTTATTCATTTTTTATTGAGGTTTGGAAATCGTTTGAAATTTCGCATCGGAATAATTCCTGATGAAACGTCAATTATACCACTTCTATTTTAGTAAAACACAAACCCAGTCCATTAAAACGAAAAATAATTTATAAAAGTAGTAATTGTTATATTTTAATGAATTTCATTACTGTTTATTATTTTTAGGAACATCATTAGCAATTAAGGCGCAGTTTATTCCAAATGATCTATAGCAAAATTAATTATTTTGAAAGAAGTTCCAAAATTTTGCTGAATTTACTCGGAAACATCTGAAACTTCAATCTTTAAAAAATTTCTCACACTAGATGAGAAACCTCGCATTTCCATTACATTAAATGTTTGCACACCTTAAATTACTTATGGTGAAAATCACTGCATAATACTATGCAGAAGATAATTTTCTTAAATATAAAAGTTGTTTTAATTCGTTTTGTTTTTTTTTTTTTTTTTTGAAAAAAGAAGAGTTAAAATATGAAGAAAGTATTTTATAGTTTATAGTTATTTTATAGTCGTGAAACGTGGCCATTATTCTATAAATAAAATCAAATACCTGATGTGTATAAAATAAAATACCTGATGTATATAAATGTATTAAACACTTGAAGAAATGTAAATTAGGAAATAAACTCTAAAGCTTGTAAAATTGTAACACACCATCTCGAGAATGTTTACTACCTTTTAGTTGAAAAATGCCTATCCTTGAAATCATCCTCATTATAGTTGTTTTTTAGGAATAAATTAGAGTTTTGTGTTGACATTTTTAAAATTTTTAATTGATATAATATTAACTAGATTATCCTTTTGTGGCCCTACCTTCTTTAATTCAAATTATAAAGCACTCCTACGAACAAATAATACGATCATACACATTTTTTAGACAAATTGTACTGTAATTTTATTGCATATGTGTTATCAATCAAACCTATACCTCCCGCCGGGTAAGGATTAAAATCTTCGGACATTTCTAACTTATGTTTTTACTTTATGATTTTCTAGATCAACATAGCGTTTCGAGTAACATCATGAATTTTAAGAGTTTTTCGGAGAAGTCAGCAGAAAGGCCAGATGGTGGACAACATTCTGCTCTTCATAGTGGCGACTTTTTGAAAATTAAAACTTTTTTTGTGAAGCAGGAGAGGGAAGATCATAATATTTTTTTTGACGAAAATCAGTTGGACGAAAAATTTATAACAACTGAAATTTTACCTGCCAATAATTCTGATGCGAATAATTCAACTTGCATGGTTGCATACGACATTGATGAAACTTTAGAAATAAAGCAAGAATTCATTCAAGGTATGACTAGATTTTTTATTAAGGTATCTTGACTAAAATTATGTGAAATAGGCAACAGCAAATCAACTTTTGTTAAATTTTCAGAAGAAGAGACAGTTACAATCCAGAGATATGATACACAATATAAGTCAACATTCTGTCCCGGAGAGATAAGAAAACATGATGTTTTATTTGTGAAGCAACTGTCAAATCAAAAGAAGCAGAAAATCCTGGACTCAAAACAGAAACTGGAAAGTAAATATAAATGCGAAAAGTGTGCACGAAGCTATAAATGGAAAAAGCATTTGAATCACCATCTGAGATACGAATGCGACGTCACTCCACAGTTTATATGTAAATTCTGTGGCAAACAATTTTCACGGAAATTCAACATGAATACCCATATAAATGACCTACATCTAAAAACATACCTAAAGCCACCGAAAACTGAACATAATTGCGATCAATGCTGTCGATCTTACACTGCGATAAGTTCTTTAAACAAACATAAACGGTTAAAACATGCAGAAGTCAAACCACAATTTTTTTGCGACTCTTGTGACTTCCAAACGAAAGAAAAATCTTATTTGTTGAAACATATAATTTCACGGCATTTAAAGTACTAATTATTCGGCACGTGAAACTTTAATTGACTTTTGGAAATTTCGTTTACTAGTTCAGAAATCTCTTTTTTTCGTCTCATTCAATCCTTGTATACCTTAAATGACTTATTACGAAATTACTGCATAATACTCTTTGTCCCTGTTAATGTTCACAAGGGTCAAATTTATTCCACAATAATGTAGACTCAAAATGTTTTTCTTAAATTTAAAATTTGTTTGTATAAGTTTTGTTTGTTTGGGAAAATATAGGTATGAGATGGTGTAGATTGATGTCCGGTTTCTTTTGGATTTAAGAGCTAGTGTTACTACTAAGTCACAATAGAAAGAAAATATTTTTTCGGCTTCGTTTCAATATTTTGTATCCTGAATTCTTTTTCATAATGATTAGGGTTAAGAAATTTGTATTCTATCAAACAAATATAATTTTTGTATTATAAATAGTGTTTTATTTAAATGTATATATCAAATTTGCTGCAGAATCCTTTTGGGGATAAAATACCGGATGTATATAAATATATGGAACTTTTGCAGGAATGTAAATAACAAAATTTAATGAATTTGTAGACTTATAACAATATTAAGTGCATGTTCTTAATCAAATCTATATTTACTGCAGGGTAAAGATTGAAATCGTCGGACATTACTAATTGAATCTTACTTTATAATTTTCTAGATCAACATAGTGCTTCTAATAATAGCAAAAATTCGAAGAGTTATTTGAAGAAATCTACAGAAAGCCCCGATGATGGAGAAGATTCTACTTTTCACTGTTATGACTTTTTTCAAATTAAAACTCTTATGAAACATGAGAAGGAAGAGCACAATCTTCCTTTCTATGAAAATCAATTAGATGAAAAATATATAACTACTGAAATTTTACCGGCCAATAATTCTGAGACCAAGACTTTAACTTGCGTGGTTGAATACGACATTGATGATACTTTAGAAATAAAGGAAGAAATCATTCAAGGTATGAATAGATTCGCAATTGAAATATTATGGCTATAATTACAAAATAAAACATGGCAAATTTCATGTTTTTTTAATTTTTCAGAAAAGGAGACAGTGAACATGCCGAAATGTGATAAAAGGTATAAGTCAAAATTACGTACCACGGAGAAAAGAGATTACATTTTAGTGGATAAGAAACTGCTAAATCAAAAGAAGCAGAAGACTCGGAAAGCAAAGCAGAATCTGGAAAATAAATATGTATGCGAAAAGTGTGCGAAAAGCTATAAATGGAGAGACAGTTTGGTTCGCCATAAAAAATTAGAATGCAATGTCATTCCACAGTTTATATGTAAATTCTGTAGCAAGCAGTTTACACAAAAAGGTAGCATGAATATCCATATAAATGACATGCACCTTTGCAAATACTTAAAATCCTCGAAAAAGAAGCACATTTGCGACAAATGTTTTCGAAGTTACACAGCGATAAGTGCTTTATATAGACATCAACGTTTAGAACATGCAGCAGTAAAACCACAGTTTAATTGTGACTGTTGTGGCTTCAAAACGAAAGAAAAGTGTAGTTTATCGAAACATATAATTTCACGACATCTGAAGTAATAATGATTAAGGTCGCGAAACTTCGGGTTTCTTAAGTTCCCAGTAGGTGTAGATTGATGTCCAGTTCCTTTTTGATTCACCAGCTAGTGTTGCTACTCAGTCAAAATATGAAGAAAGTATTTTTACATTTTAGTCATAATGAGAAGACTTTACGTATAAATTGTTTATCGCGGATTTCTTCAAATTTCTACGTTTCGAGAACCCTGAATTTGAAAAAGAAAACAAGTTTTACCATGTTGTTTTTCTGTCTTTTGTCGTTGTTGTTGTATGTATATCAGACAATTGTTGACAAATGACTAATTTTTGATATAACGTGCAATTTTTTCATTTATGAAAAAGAAGACAATAAAAATACGTTTATTCCAAAATAATCATATTATATAATCGGAATAATATACATTTATTACAGTGATACATTTTTCTGGATAGCTGCGAATTTATTTTGCAATATCTGAATAAGCAACCCTGGGCCAAGCTACATAAATTTATATAAGATACGCATGATGAGAATGTATTCGTGAATGCTGAAGGAGCATTAACAAAAGAAAATTCACAATCATCTAATTACAGTAATCGATAGGTCGACCCTTAATTTTAAATGATCTACGCACAAATGTAGGCAAAGTATATAGACCGAGCACCGATTTTGACACCGAACTCAAACCTGTTTTTTAGTTTATTTTCAAGATTTTGTATACTGAATTCGTTTTCATAATAATTAAGTTTAAGAACTTTGTGTTCTATTGCTAAAATATTTTTGATCTTGATTTTAAAAAACATTTCTGCGTTGTATATAGTGCTTCATTAACATGTGTACTGTGCATATCAAATTTACTGAAGAACTCTTTTGCAAATACAATAAAATACCTAAAGTGTATAAATATGTGAAACATTTAAAGAAATTTGTAGGTCTAATTAAAAAATGCTGATAATTAAAAGATCGCTGATGCATGATCCTTTTGCATGATCCTTTTGTGTTTCCTAACTTCCTTAATAAAAAAATAAGATTCCTTATACGAACATATAATACGATATAAAAATTTATATATAAAATTAGTTAAATCTTTATCTTTTACAGGATAAAAATTAAAATAGCCGGACATTTATAACTGAATCTTTCACTTTATAATTTTCTAGATGGATATATCGCTTCAAATAATACCATGAGTTATTCGAATAAGTTAACAAAAAGACCAGATATTGCCAGATACGCCAATACTTTAACTTGCACGATCGAATACGACATTGATCAAACTTTAGATATAAAGGAAGAAATCATCATGGGTATGAATAAATTTAGCACTCAAATTTCTTGACTAAAATCCTCATATAAACATAATTAAAATTACATTTTGTTAATTTTTCAGATGAAGAGATAGTTTCATTCCCGAAATATCGTAAACAATATGAGTCAAATTTTTCCACCGCAGAGATAAGACAGGATGATATTTTAGTTTCTAGCGATTTGCAAAGCCTTAAAACCCACACCATTCAGGAATCACAATTAGAAAGTAGATACAAATGCGAAAAGTGTGCGCGAAGCTATACACGGAAAGAGAATTTGAATTACCATAAAAAATTCCAATGCGATGTAATTCCACAGTTTAGATGTGAATTCTGTGGCAAAAAATTTAAACACAAATTAAGCATGAATAGGCATATAGACAATCTTCATCTTAAAACAGACATACGGTCATCGCAGTGGAAGCATCATTGCGACCAATGTTTTCAAAGTTACAAGTTGGCCAATTCATTATATAAGCATAAACGTTTAAAACATGCAGAAGTCGAACCTCCATATATTTGCAACTCTTGTGGCTTCAAAACAAAAGAAAAGCATAACTTGTCGTCACATATAATTTCAAGTCATCTGAAGTGATAATTATTATGTCCGCGAAACTTAAGGTTTCCTTTGGACGTGTCTCATACTAGTTGACAAAACTCTTCTTTTTATTACATTAAATTCTTGTAAAATATTTATAGTGAATATCACTGTATAATAATCAATTGTCCTTCTTAGAGTTTGTAAAGGGTAAATTTACTCTACATTGATATCGACATAAATTACTTTTCTCCAATGTAAAGTTTTTATTTAAGAAATAAATTAGTATTTTTGCGTAACCACTCTTTTTTATTTTTAAATTGATTCAATGTTCAGTGATCATTTGAAGAAACTTTCGAAGGAATTAACAACTAGGCCAGATGATAGAAAAGATTCTACTTTTCTTTCTGGTGTCTTTTTGGAATTTGAGATTTTATTTGAAGAACCATTGAAAAGGTAAAAATGACATTTTTCTATTTTCAGACAAAAGGTACAGATATAAACCAGAATTATGTCGGAAAATAAGAGTTAAAATTTTTCACTGCTGAGATAAGAGAAGATGATACCTTATGTCTTAAGATACTGCGAAAGCAAAAGAAGCGAAAAATTTAGGAATCAAAATAGAAACGGGAAAATTGATACAAGGGCGAAAAGCGAGTCCGAAGCTAGGAATTGAAGAAAAGTTTGAGTCGACATAAAAAATTCGAACGCGACGTCATTTCACAGTTCACATGTAAATTTTGCGGCAAACGTTTGAAACAAAAATATAACATGAATAGCCATATAGATGTCCTTCATATCGACATGACTTATTTTTCTCATATATGTGAAGAAAGTACTGTTTAGTTTCTTTTCCAGATTTTGTGGATTGAATTCGTTTTCCTAATATAATTTAAGTAATGAAATTTTTTGTGTATCAGAGAAATATGAATATGTATTTCATCTGGAATAAATAAACTCACACTTATCGATACTAAAAAATGTTTTATTATCGAATTTATACCAAATTTAATAATACTGTAGAATCCTTTTGCATATCAAATAAAATACCCGAATGATTAAAAGAATTTAAAAGAAGAAATCAAGTATAGAGCCTGTAGAATTATAATACTAAACCATCTCCAGAATCTTTTTGTTTCTAGATCTAATTGGAAAAAGCTGATCTTGAAAAAAAAACCAATTATGGACCTTTTCTTTATTTAGGAAGTAAATAAATATTTTAATGTGCACCATTTTTAAATTGATTCAATATTAACTGCATGCTCCTTTTGTAGTGCCAAGCTCCCTTAATGTAAAAAATAGAGCACTCCTATACAAATGTTAATTTAATGTCATTGAATATGGGTTATTAATTTAATCTATATCTGCTGGAGGATTAAAATTAAAATCATCGGACATTACTAATTGAATCTTTTGCGTTATACATTTCTAGATCATCAAAGTGCTTCAATTAGCCTTAAGAATTTCAAGAGTACTTTGAAGAAACTGACAGGAAGACCAGGCGGTGGGCCAGATTCTGCTGTGAATTGCGATGACTTTTTGGAGTTTGAGACTGTTTTTTTGGATAACAGGGGGGATGAACCCAATATTCTTCCCGAAATAAATCAGTTAGACGAAACCTGTATAACTGCTGCTTTTGGCAATAATTCAGATGAAAAGTCTCTAACTTGTATAATTGAATATGACCATGACAAAACTTTGGAAATAAAGGAAGAAATCATCCATGGTATGATTAGAGTTCTAATTAATTTATTTGAACGAAAACTATGAAATAAAAAATTGCAAACTACATTTTGTTAAATTTTCAGATCAACTGACAGTTCCAGGCCAGCAAAGTGGTAAAAAAAATAAGTCAAAACTGTGTATCACAGATAAAATAAATGCTGAGATTTTGACGGTTGAAAAACTGCGGAACCAAAAGAAGCATAGAATGCAGGGGTCAGCAAATGAACCGGAAAAGGAATACAAATGCGAAAAGTGTGCCCGCAGCTACAAATGGAGAGAAAGTTATATTCGTCATATAAGATTCAAATGCGACGTCATGCCACAGTTCAAATGTAAAATTTGCGGCAAACGATTTGAACAGAAGTCAAACCTTTGGCGCCATATGGAAAGCGTCCATCAGAAATCAGACTTACAGATATCGCAAACGAGGCATAAATGCGACCAATGTCCTCGAAGTTATAGTTACATACGTGGTTTAAATCAACATAAACGTTTAGAGCACGCAGAAGTTAAACCAGAATTTACTTGCAATATTTGTGATTACAAAACTAAACGCAAAGATTACTTGTCAAATCATATCTTTACACACCATATCAATAAATAATAATTATCACATACACGAACCTTTAAATTTCTTTAAGAAATATAGTAATTGTAATAATAGTAATTGAGTAAATTCTTTTTTTTTTTTGTTACATATTAGTCTACTTCGAAATGTATCGTTGTCTCGAAGTTCGGGATGAGTAGTTCATCCCCGTTGTTAACACCTCCAATTTTTTAGAATTATTAGACCCAACCAAATTACTTATGGCGAATATCAACAATGAATTGATTTTCTTAATTGTAAAATTTTTTTCTTCTACAATTTTATGTGAAATTGAGGTATAAGAATGTAAAGATGGATGATCATTTTCACTTGGATTTAGTATTAAGTGTTACTAGTTAATAATCAACTGAAAAACTGGGGGTTATCGGCGATACACAGGTTATCCGTTATCGGCAAATGACGCAGTCTTTTATCCAAAACGAGCCGTTGTGTTATCTATTATGATAAAAACTATATTCAAAGAAAAAGTATGAAGAACGACCCTAGAGGCATGCTACATTTGTCTACGAATAAATTTTATTCTATATACAGATATGGAAGTTTTTTAAAATAAGGCTGTAATATTTATTAAAAATTCTAAATCTGATGAGAGGTTTGCAAAATGTATAAACTGTATGATGAAAATAGTTAATGCCGATTCCTATGACTTTCTGTAAAAAAACTGCAGTATTAGTCTTTGGAATTATATTAAGGCCATGTGACGAGTGAGTCACGTTACTAGATTCCCACCATATCGACACTTTCTTTATTTCCCGACTTATTTTCACACGAAGCCCTACATCAAGTTGAAGATTTGGGATATTAAGTACGAAGCACGAAGGAAGGTGTGTCTGATCATGAATTCTAATAATTATGAAAAAAGTATAAAAAAATTATTTACAAAAAAAACTTTTTAAATAATTATACAAATTTAAGACCAGACCCACCTTTCTTCGTGTTTTTCATTTATTATCACAAATGTTCAACTCGATCTGGCGCTTTGTGTGAAAATAAATTTGGAAATACAAAAAGTGTCGGTAAGGTAGGAATTTCATCACGCAACCCACTCATTACATGGCATTAAGGGCATGTAATACAAAACACAAAAATGAAAATTTTTAAAAAATGAATTCGGAGATGCTATAAAATATTATAACGGACGTCCCCGGACTCTTTTTTGAGGGATAATAACAAACAAAGTTTATTGTGCTAGATACAAATTTTATGCATATGCATTATTTTGAGGTTACGTCGTTTTTCATATCTGACTTTCCGATAATCTGGAAATTATTTATGAAATAAACTTTTTTGATTGCCTGCAAACAAGGTTAGTTCCGGGAGATTAGTTACTATGTTTATTTGTAAATCCAAAGTTTTCGTCCAAAAATATTGTGTAGTTTCGAATTAACGCTCGGGTGAATTGTAACACACATAACATCGAAATATACACGCACGTTGTTAGCAATATCAAAAATTTTTTGATAAACAAACACAAATGAAGTGTGCGGGGACGTCCATTAGCATGTTCGCAATCATTTCCCAGATTTTTAAGGCAAAATATTTATTATCCTAGAAAAAAAGCCGGGGGAACCTAAAACTGATCAAATCGATAATTTTCTAAGTATCACATGCCCTTAAGGTAATTTAAAGGAAAACAATCAATAAAGGCAACAGTGAATCGATAATCGGATGTAGTTTAAAAAAAATATTATATCAAATATTTAACAAAATGCCATATCCATAAATACAAAATTATTTATTCTTAAGATAAAAGTACTTTTACTGGATATTAGAGTTGCTTTGATCTTTGACATATTACAGGACTTTTCTAGCTTGATGGTTTCCTAAACTTATATTCAATCATTTTGAGACCAACGTTAATGATATTTTCTAAGAAAGTTCAGCCAGGTTTCGGACTTGCTGATAACCCGAGTGTTCTCGTATTTATAATTTTAAACTTGTTAATAATATCACGCTATTGAAATAATAAGTAATTAATAGCTTAGTTACATTTTTAAATATACATTTTTATTGTATTACATAAATATGAATGTATTTTATCCAGGGTGAATAAAATATCATTTCTGCATCGTGAACAGTCTATTATTATCAGATTAATATGCAATTTACTGTAGGATACTTTTTTTAATAAAATGAAATACCCAAAATGTGTAATTATATGCAAAATTTCAAGGAATTTTACATAAAAAAGTAGTTTGAAACCTGTAGAATTATTTACAAATTTGGCTTAAAAACAATTAAGTGATAATTAATAAGTAATCACTAAATTGTCGAGGTAGATTACTGCATGATCTTCGTGTTCATCCTGTCTTCTTTTTTGTTATGAAAATTCGAATTTCCTTTTGAAATACAAAAAAGACTGGAAATATATAAAATATTTTCATTACACGAAAGACTATTGTAGTTTGTATGGGATATTAATTAAATATATTTCTGCTACAGAAAATTTATTAAAGTGATCGAAAATCACAAATATTATAACTGTCACCTCATAATGTTCTAGGTTCAAATCTACAGAATTCAAAGAATAAGTCAAAGAAATCAACAGGAAGGCAGAATGGTGGGCCATATGCTTGTACAACTACTCACAGTTCTTCTGGCAATAAGTCCACTACCAAGACTTTAATTGAGTACGATATGGATGAAAGTTTGGATATCAAGAAAGAAATCATCCAAGGTATGGCTATTTTATTTAAAATATACCTAAAACAGTAAAACCCTTCTATTATGCCGGTTTTGAGACTGACAGTGGGTGGGAACAAACCCGTTAGAACCCGCCCCGAAATTAAACGCTTTTGTTTGTCACAGCCGGGGTGACAACCGTAAACCCCGCACAGCACCTTTTCTCCTATCCGCGTCGTGGCGTCAGTTCTCGGAAGGGCTTTAGCGGGGAGCGCTATAGAAGGGTTTCACGGTAAAACTATAAAAAAAACAATTGCACATTACATCTGTTTGAATTTTTAGATCCAGAGAAAACTACTTCCGAGAAACGGAATAAAACATACGAGTCAAAAATTTCTAACGTATATATAAGAAAAGGTGAAATTTTGGATATTAAGCACATACTGCAAACCCGAAAGGAACAGGAAATTCAAGAATCTAAACAAGAAAAGAAGTATAGGTGCGAAAAATGTGCTCGAACCTATAAAAATAAATCTTATTTGAGTTTTCACCAAAAATTTGAATGCGGCTTGCTGCCACAGTTCAGTTGTAAATTCTGTAACAAAAAATTTAAACGAAAGTTTGTCAGGAATGACCATGTAGATCGCGTGCATCATAAGGCAAGCTCAAAGAAATCGGCAATGAGGCACTACTGCGACTTATGTACGCGAAGTTACAAGTGGTCAAAAAATTTATGTCGACATAAACGTATAGATCATGCAGCAGTCCAACCGCAATTTAATTGCGATGTTTGCGATTACAAAGCTAAACGCAAATATTACTTGACAAGGCATATTATTTCAAAACATCTCGAAAAATAATTATTATTAGTCACGCAAATATGAATTACCGTTATCAGTTGTAAACATTTTTCGTCAATGTTTTTTTTATTTGGTAAAATATACTGCACTGAAATCAATTTCATAATTTAAGTTAAGAAAAATGTTGTGTATTAGATGTATAGGAATATATTTGATCCACAGTTAATCAAATGACTTTTCTACATCGCAAATAGTTTTATTATCAAATTCTTATTGAATTTACTGAAGGATCATTTTTAAAGCAAAATCAAAAACCCGCAATGCGTCCTTGTATTTCCCCCACATCTGTGCACAAAATTTTTAACATTAATGCTCGAAACATCGAAAACTTTCATTTGTTGATTTGAATTCTCTTTTGTCAAAGCTTCTTCGACTTTAACGAACACATTGTCATCACGTATCTCGTGCTTTGCCCTCGATTTTCTAAAAAATTCGAACCTTTCTTCATTATGTCCAACACTATTATATTAAACATATATTACATTTATTTCTGTACCTCAGCCTCAAAATCCTTATTCAGATGTTGGAAAATAAAGTTCAAATTACATTGTATTGGCATTGAAACATCCTTCTTCTCATTTTCTTGTTTTTATTCTTAAATAAAAGTGTGCACCCTATGCGAAAAAAATTGTGTTCAAGCATTCCATTGCAACTTGGGTCGTGTTTTCATAGATTCAGTTCGTTTATTTTCAATGCTATTTTTCCTGATTTAAGCTAAAAATACGCATCCTATTCTAAAGTTGTTATAAGCAAATATGTAGACTTAATTTAGGTGAAAAATTATGTTAAATGAAAGGTTACTGAAGCTTGTGTTCTTTTTTCAAAAATTCAATTTTTTATTTCTTTTTTTTTTGTCTCTTGTGTAGTTTTTTGAACATTTCTATTAAGTTATTTTCAATTATATTTTTTACGAAAAGAACAAAAACTACGCGTCTTTTTGAAAAATTATGTGATGAAAAATTTGTAGCTCTTTTTCGTTGAGCAACTTTGTCCCATTCATTGTCTTCATAGTTCATGTCTTTCTTCCAAAAATTTGGCTCTTTTATTTTTAATTTTATTTGTGACGATTGAAACAAAAACTACGTTTCCTATTAAAAAGTGCTTTGTAACAAGTTTGCAAATCTTTTTTAAATGCACAATTTCTTCACCCACCTTTTTTCCTACCTTGTATCGTTTTTCCAAAAATTTAATTATTTGATTTTTAATGTTACTTTTTACGATAAAAAAAAACCACGCGCTCTATAAAAAAGTTATTCATTACAAATTTGTAGCTCTATTTTGAGTAAATAAATGTTTTTCATTCTTTTTTGTTCGTAGCTGGTATCGTTTGTCCACAAATTTTTTATTTTTTATTTTTGATGCTGTTTTTTTACGAGTAAAGCAAAAAACTACGCGTCCTATCAAAAATTAATTATGAACAAATTAGTACATCTTTTTTTAATGAAAAATTTTTGTCAATTCGTCTTTTTTCGTATCTTGTATAGTGTGGTCGCAAAATGGAATTTTTGATTGTGGATTATGTTTTTGTGTGATCAAAATTTGAATTTACAATTTTTCGAAAAAGGATACAAAAGCGGTTATGAAAATCTTGTAGGACTTTTAAAAAGTAACATTTTTCTGTTCTTGGCTTTTTTATATCATGCACTGTTTTTCTTATAATTTCATTTTCGTTGTTTTTTTTAAATTTGAAAATGATATAATTCTGATAATTTTCTTTTTATCGAAAAAATGTATTAGGATAAATTGCTTAAATTTCCTCTAACTTTTTGAAATTTATACAAAAATAGTCGGATAACGAACTCTTCCTTTCTTTTTGCAGCTTTAAAAATTATGTGAAAGCCTAATCCAATCCGAGTAGTATTTCAAAAGTTATCTGACATACAGAAAGGAGAACGACAGACAGACACCGACGTAAACAATATTTTTTCAGACTCAGAGGGCCCCAAAACGTGGAGCTTTATAGAAATCGGTGATAATTATCGCATTATCACATTAAAACAATACCGTTGCTTGTCAATTTTAAGTTTTTATACTATTTAATGCAAAATTCAATATGAACCTGTATAGTACGTTGTTAATTTCATTATATGAACAAGAAGAAAAAAGTCTTATGGTATTGATGGTTAGGGTCTATATATAAGATTTCTTATTTATATACGCATATCATTTTATGCATTAACTTTGATTACTTTTGACCCGGTATATAAATTTAATTTATTTCGCATGATGTTTTTCTGATTGCCCATCTTCCTCAACATGTAAATGGTAAATCTTTCTCAAATGGAATATAGTTTGGTATGGGTTATCATTTTTGATTATTTTATTAGCCCAGGTTTACTGCAGTATAAGTATTAGAACCATCGATAATGACTAACTGTAACTTAACCTTACAACTTTCAAGATGTGCAGCTCAAGAGTAAGTTGCAAAAATCAACAGGTAGACCTTACGTGGACCCATATTTTTGTATTCTGGCGCTAAAAATCTCTTGCAATATGACAAAGACGAATCCTTGGAAATCAAAGAGGAAATAATCGAAGGTATAACTAGATTTAAAATCAATAAATAAAACTACGATGTGGAAAACTAAATATTAAATTATGTTAAATTTTCAGAACATGGCGCTAAAGGTGAAAACGGAATTAAAAATCTTAAATAAAATGCTGTACCGTAGATAAAAAAGAAACTGACAATTTTGGTGTTGAAAAACTGCTAACCTGTAAGGAAAAGAAAATTCAAGAATCAAAAAAGGAACCGAGAAAGTACAAATGCGAAAAGTGTGCTCAAACCTATAATTGGAGGTCCACTTTGAACATTGTATGCGACGTCATGCCACAGTTTAGTTGTAAATTCTGCGACAAACTCTTGAAACGAAATAGCAACTTGAATAACCATGTACCAGGTGTATACATATGAAACCGGTATTGCCATCTAGCGGCCAGTAGGCACACTTGTAGGCACTGTCGGAACTTACCATTTGTGCTAATTGGCGTA
>NC_046658.1:85397805-85429581 GCF_010883055.1 Belonocnema kinseyi | reverse complement strand
GGGCGCATACTTTGAATAAAATATTTGTTATCATTCTCTTGAAATAAATGTGTTTTTTTCTTGAAAAAATACCGGTTTCATATGTATACACCTGGTAGATCGCTTACATTACAGGGCGAGCTCAAGGAAATCGGTATCGAGGCACAACTGCGACAAATGTTCAGGTACTTACAAATGGCCAAAAAACTTAAGTTGATTTAGGTTAAGAATTTTTTATTTCATTACACGGATTACAATATATTTGAACCACAGTTAATAAAATTATTTTTGTACATTATAAATAGTCTTATTATCGAATTTACTGATGTTTCATTTTTAAACACAATCAAAAACCCTAATTGCTTAAATATATGAAAAATGTAAGAAAATAAAAAATCTGCGTTAAGTATTTGTATTTTGTGGCAAATTGAATATGAACCTGTATAGTATGTTGTTAGTTCAATTATATGAAAAAAGAAGAATAATATCTAATAGAAGATAGTAGCAAATTCGAAATGGATATATTTGTGATATTTGTGTTGGTCCTATCTTTTTCTTCAATCATAATTCAAAACTTTTTTATAAAACGACGAATTCAAAAGCAGGAAATATTTCTTGAACGCCATTATGTGGTATTCTCTGATTGTTAGTTAACATCTATATATAAAATATTCTGTTTATATACTATACTGAACCATAAAAATATGTTATTTAGTCCGTATGATTTATTATTTACTATAAAATGATTCAATTTTCTCATATAATGTTGTACGTTAAGTTTTATTACTTTTGACGTAGTATACCATATAAGTGTAATTTCTTCTGCATGATTTTTTTTTCTGATTGCCCGTCTTCTGAATCATGCAAATGGTGAATCCTGCCCACACGAAACATAGTTTGGTATAGGTTATCATTGTTCTTTGCTTGGTAGTCCAGATTTACTGCACTACAAGCATTGAAATCATCGAAAATATCTAATTGCAAATTCCACCTTACAATTTTCTAGATGTACAGTACAAGAGTGAGTTAGAGAAATCAACAGGAGGACCCTATGTTGAGCCATATTCTTGTCCAACTACTGAAACTTTTTCTGGAAATAATTCTGGTGCCAAAACTTTACTTGAATATAACAAGGATGAATCCTTGGAAATCAAAGAGGAAATCACCCAAGGTATAACTAGATTTTCAATAAATAACTAAAACTTTGATTTGAAAAGTTAAATAAATTAGGTTAAATTTTTAGATCAAGACGCTAAAGGTGAAAAACGAAATCAAAACTATGAATTAAAATCCTGTGCCATAAATATAACTCATAATGTTCCTGTTTATAAACTGCTGGCTTATGAGAATCAGAAACTTCCAGAATTAAAGCAGGAACAGAAAAATTACAAATGCGAAACATGTGCTCGAGCCTATAAACGGAGCTGCACTTTGAGCTATCACCGAAGATTTGTATGCGGCGTCAAGCCACAATTTGCTTGCGAGTTCTGCGGCAAAGAATTCAAACATAAATTTCACTTGAGCCGCCACGTAAATGAAATACATCTTAAAATAAACTTACAGGCAATGCAAAAGAGATATTATTGCGACAAATGTCCTCGTAGTTACAGTGGTCTCAAAAGTTTAAATCAACATACACTTCTCAAACATACCGTAATAACAAAAGAATTAAGTTGCGATCATTGCGAATATAAGACGAATCTAAAATATAGCATGTCCAAGCACATGATTGCACGCCATCTCAAGTAATTTAGTAACAGAATAAAACATCTCTTTTCTTACCTTAAGTTATATGTGTGTAATGTGTATAGCTTAAGTTAATTTATATGAAAATCCCTATATAATATTTAATTTTACTTTTTGAACGTTCTGAAAGAGTAAATTTACTCTTCATCGATATCACAATAAATTACTTTGCTTAAATGTAGCATTTATCACTAAGTTATTTTATATAATAATAATATAGGTATAAGAAGGTCAATATTATGTAGATGAAAGTAAACTGAACTTTTTTCCATAATTTTTTTGACGAAATAAAATATTATTTTGTAGACATATTCATTTATTTTTAAATCGATTCACAATTAACTGATTGCTCCTTTTGTGGTCCCTATATTCCTGAATGTAAAAATAGATTACTAATTGAATCTTTTTGCGTTAGAATTTTTTTTTAATCAAGCGAGTGTTTCAAGTAATACAAAGAATTTCAAGAGTGCTTGGAAGAACTCTTTTTCTGAAACAAAAGATTGTAGTATAATGTTGTTAGTAGATATTTACATACTTTATACAGATTAAATTTCTCTGAAGTATGTCCATTTCTACTATCAACACTACGACAATCCATCATTATTTCAGACGAAAAAACACCAACATCATATCAACAGCATTGATTTAAATTAAGTATATTATACTGTTTTTGGACAATAATTCTGATGCCGAGACTTTAACTGGCATGCTTGAATGCGATATTGATGAAACTTTAAAAATGAAGGAAGAAATCATCGAAGTTATTAGTAGACATAATTTACTTGTTATTTTTTGGCCATAAAACACAGCAGAAAAACAACGTGTCAAAGCAAATTACTTCACGTGATCGAATAAAGTTGATTAGATTATAAGGTATTTCAAGTTCTGACTATTTGACTTTGAGAGTGAAATTTTTTTTAATTTTTTTTTTTTTTGCTGTTCGTGCAAATACATTTTTTTAACCCAATATATTATTTTATTTTATTCTGCATGATGTTTTTGTGAGTACCGATCTTCTAAGTCATGTAAATATTAAATCGTGCCAGCCTTACTCCAGTATAAGGAGTAAAAGCATAGCAAATTACTAATTGTAAATTTCACCTTACAATTTTCTAGATCTGTGTATCACTAGAGAGTCTAAGAAATCAACAAGACCATATAGTGAGCCATCTTCTTGTACAACTACTGATATTTTTGTTTCTAATGTCAATACTTTAATTCAATACGACATTGATGAAACTTTGGAAATCAAGGACGAAGTCATCTTGGGTATGACTCTTTCAATTAAATTATATCCAATGAAACTATGAAATAAAAAGTTGTAAGTTACATTTGGTTAAATTTTCAGATCAAAAGACAGTTATAAGGAAAAATCCTAATTCGAAAAATGTTAACAAATCAATGCTGAACCCCAAGAAGAATGAAATTCATGAATCAAAACAGAAAGCAGAAAAAGGATACAAATGTGAGAAGTGCGCCCGAAGCTACACACGACAAAAGTATTTAAATAGTCATAAAAAATTTGAGTGTGGCGTCATGCCACAGTTCAAATGATTTAATTTAGTGAATTGACAGGATGAAAAATTTGACAAACGATTTAACGATTCACTTATGGAAAATGCGCTTGGAGTTATAGTTCCTTAAATTATTTAACTCGTATTGAACGTTTAAAACACGCAACAGGCAAAAAACAAATTACTTGCGATTATCGAAATCAAGGCATAATTATCGAACTACAATTTATTTGTGTCTTTTTTTTCTTGCTTTAAAATGAATCTCAAACATTACTTGTAAAAAATATAGGTATAAGAAGGAGGAGTAGTATTTTTAATGAGTCGCATTAACTTTTAGAAAAACTTGCCTAGTATTATAAATGAATGAGGATATCTTAAGCATATGTATTAGCCAAAAACTAAAACAAAGAAATAAATATAAATGAAATAAATTAAGATAATTGTATCAATACAGTATGAAATTATGATCAAATTAGATTAATTTGGTATTTCAAGTTTTGACCGTTTGAAATTTATGATGGAAATTTTGTTTATAAGTATCACAAACAGGTAAAGTTAGTTAACATATACATTATACATAAAATACTTTATTTATATACTATAAAGAAGCAAAGAATACGTTATTGAGGCCTCATAATTCATGACTTACTCTGAAAAGCTATTTTATTTTCTTCTATAACGTTATACATTAACGAATGTATTCTATTCTGGGAAGTTAGAGGATATAATCATTATTCTAATATCTATGTACTGTTTTAAACCTAGAAAAATAATTAAATTTTGTCTGCATGATATTTTGGAATTACTCATCTCCTTAATCATGTAACTTGTAAATTCTGCCAAACTGGAATATAGCTTGGTATTGGTTATTATTGTTATTTGCTTTTTAGTCCAGGTTTATTGCAGAATACGCACTATAGTGATCGAAAATTACTAATTGTAACTTTCACTTTATAATTTTCTAGATGTACAGATCAAGAGTGAGTCGAAGAAATCAACAGAAATGCCATATGGTTGGACATATTCTTGTACAACTACTGATATTTTTTTTGACAGTTCTAATACTTTAATTAAATATGAAATTGATGACACTTTGGAAATCAAGCAAGAAATTATCCCAGGTATGACTATTACAATTAAAGTAACTTTAATGAAACTAAGAAATAAAAAGTTGCAGATTACATTTAAAAAATTTTTCAGATCAAGAGACTGTTAGTGGGTTGAAGCGTAATTCAGAATATGGTTCAACATTGTCTGCAGTAGATATCAGAGAAGTTGATATTTCGGCTGTTAACAAAATACTGCTGACCCCCAACAAGAACGAAGTTCAAAAATCAAAACAAAAAGCAGAAAGAAAATACAAATGTGACAAATGTACGCGAAGCTACACGCAAAAAAAGTATTTAAATAGTCATCAAAGATTTGAATGTGGCGTCATGCCACAGTTTAGATGTATGCTCTGCGGCAAACGATTTAAATTGAAAAGCCACGTGACTCGTCATGTGAGGGGTGTACATTTTAAAACACCTCGCTGAAATCTTAAATAAAATATTATAGTAGAAAAAATGCACTCGAAGTTAAATTCTTAAGTGACATACTTGCGTTATTTGCGTTTACATAATTAAACGCAAAACTTACTTGTTAAGACATATCGTATTGCTTCAAAACATCTCAGTTTGTAATAATTATTCTGTAAGGGAAACTTCAGTGCTTAAAAAATTACTCATACTATTTTTTGCATTGAATAAATGCTTGTAAATTGTATACCTTAAGTTAATTTTTCGTAAAATCACTAGATAATACTAAAGTTTACCTGAAACAGTAAATGTGCTCTCCACTGACATCGACATGAATAAATTTTCTTACACATAGAATTTGTTATTAAGGGAAAGTATACTAGAGAAGGCCATAAAATATTTCTAGATTTTTTATATAATATATAGTAAATTATTGAGAAAACCAATTTACGCTGTGATAATACTTAACTATCCATGTAACTATTTTTGCCAAAAAACGTCAATAGAATCTATTACTTAGTTCATTTTAATGATTTGAAGAAAAAATCTCGAAGATTGGTTCCTAACCTCTCTCGAATTCCATATATTTAATCGCTTTTCCAAACAAACAAAAATTAGAGACTAAAGCACACTCATTCATTTATAATGAAAAAATATCACATATTGACTTCCAAATAAACCAATTTTATTAATCAATAGTACAATTAATTGTACAGAATTTTAATATGAAAGTCATGTAATTTTTTGTGATGCTCAAATTAGTTAATCTCATCTCTCACATTTATTCCTTATATCTTGATCAAATTTATTCCAGTTATGTTGAGTATTGTGCTAAAATATTGTAGATGAAGTTTAAGGAACAATGTTTTTTGCATATTATAACAAATTCAAATGCTTTTCTTTCAAATGTGACCTACTCTTGCATAATTCCCCTAAACATTCTGTTTATTTGAAAAAATATATTAAAGCGCATAGATTGTTTAACATTTACTTTGTAATTTAGGAAAGAAAACTGAACTCCTTTCCGTAGGTTGATTTAAGGAATAAATTAATATTTCTACGTACAATTTTTTATTTCAAAATGAACCTAAAATTACCTCCTATGAACTCCTATGAACGGCTTTGAACATATTTTGTGAACAAAATTATATTGTAACGTGATTGGTTGTGGCTTACTCATCAAATCTGTGTATGGATTATTAATTAAAGCTATATGTGCTAAGGGATAAAACTTAAAATCATAGGATATTACTAATCGAATATTTTATGTTATGATTTTTTAGGTCAACGGAGTGCTTCAAAATATTATACTCTTCCATATGATGGCTTTTTGGAATTTAAAACTTTCTTTTTTGAATCACGAGAGTGAAGACCATAATTTTCTTTCTGAAGGAAATCGTTCAAAAGAAACATATATGACTACTGAAATTTTTTCTAGCAAGAACTCATCCAAAGTATGAATCAGATTTTCAAACATTTTAAATTACATTTTGAATATCCATATGAAAAGGGAGGTAGAGGCCAGAAGTTGCCTAGCCAAAACCAGCAAAAGAGTCAAAAATCAAAACCAGAAAAGAAATACACATGCGAAAAGTGTGCGCGAAGCTATACATTAAAAGGTTCTTTACATACTCACCAACAATACGAATGCGAAGTTTTACATCTCTTTAATTGTAATTTTTTCCGGAAAAAAATGTAAACGAAAATGTAGCATGAATACCCATTTAGATGATTTGCATCTTAAAAGGCACTTACTGTCATTGAGAAAGAAATAAAGTTGCGACAAATGTTTTCGAAGCTGCAATACGAGAAGTGCTTTGTATATGCATAAACGTTTAGAACATGCAGAAGTCAAACCACAATTTACTTGTTCTATTTGAAATTACAAAATCAAACGCCAAGATTACTTGTTAAAACATATTATTTCTCAACATGTCAATAAATAATAATAATTACCCACGCAAATATGAATTGCTTTGCCTAATTGTAAAATTTGTCCTCACACATTTTTTATTTAGTACACTATATCGCACTAAATTTGTTTTCAGAATTCATAATTAATAATTAATTTATAATTAATTCAAAGTTAAGTGCTAACTTTCACCTTACATTTTTCTAGATCCACAGACCAATAGTGAGTCAAAGAAATCAACAGCAATACAGATTTTTGGGCCTCATTATTCTACAACTTCTCGCATTTCTTCTGGTGAATTTTCTTGTGCCAAAACTTTAATAGAATACGACAATGGCAAAACCTTGGAAATCAAGGGAGAAACCACCCAAGGTATGACTAGATTTAAAATATAAATATCTTAGCTAAAACTATTCAACCAAAAATGGCAAATTTTATTTTAATAAACTTTCAGATCGAGAGACTGCAGGTGAAAACTGTGGTAAAAAAAATCAGTCTAAATTTTGTAGCGTGTATATAAGAGAAGATATTTTTCCTACTAACAAACTTTCGATTCATAAGAAGCAAATAATGCCGAGATTAAAACAAGAACCGGAAAATAAATACAAATGCGAAAGGTGTGCTCGAACCTATAAATTGAAACATCATTTAACTTATCATCAAAAATTTGAATGCGATGTCATGCCACAATTTAACTGTAAATTCTGTGGCAAACGATTTACACGGATATATAACATGAGTCGTCACGTAGAGCTAATACATTTAAAAACAAACATACACATACCAAAAACAAGACATTATTGCGACAAATGTTCTCAGAGTTATACTGCGAAAAATAATTTAGATAAACATATACGTTTAGTACACGCAGCAGTTAAACCACAATTTTTCTGCGATATTTGTGGCCACAAAGCGAAAGAAAAGAGTAACTTGTCGAAACATATAATTTCACGACATCTGAAGTAATAATTATTACGTATGTAAAGCAACATTCTTTTCGTTAAATAAAATATAGGTAGAAGAAGGTACACATTTTTAGATCGATTTCTTGAATTTTTGATGCTACAAACAGTTCCATACCTACATTTGCCCCTTGTTGCCTATTAAATACTAGATAACAGAGTAGTTTAGATTGTTATTCAACATCGTCTATTAACATCTTATATGTCTTATATATCTTAATATAAACTATAACATCTTCTATGATTTACTGAACTGATCTCGCTTCCATAATGTGATTGAAGAAATAAAACAAAATATCTGCATTAACACTGTTTTATAATTTAAATTTGATTCAAAGTACATGCTCTTGACATGGTCCATACCTTCCCCATTATTAAAAATAGGGCACTACGCTACGAATATACAAGACAAAGTAAACTTTTTATGCAAATTTTATCAATTTTATGTGAAATGGATTAAAATCATCGAGAATAAATACAAATGGGAAAGGTGTGCTCGAACCTATGAACTGAAACATCGTTCGACTTATCACCAAAAATTCGAATGCGACGTCATGCCACAGTTCAATTGTCAATTCTGCGGCAAAAGATTTACACGGATATATAAAATGAGTCGCCACGTAAATCAAATTTATTTAACGACAAGTATACAGATATAAAAAACAAGGCATAATTGCGATAAATGTTCTCAAAGTTACACTTCCACAATTGCTTTACATAAACATATACGTTTAGACCACGCAGCAGTCACACCGCAATTTATTTGCGGTTCTTGTGGCTAACAAACATAAAACAACCTTTAAATGAAGGTGAGTAATTTTTTATCTACATCATATAATTTTCTTTGCGTTCAAAAAATGCAGATATAAGAAGGTATATATTGTTGTTATTTGCCATTTTCTCTTTAATTTATTGAACTAAACTGTTTTATATAATTTGATTGAATAAATAAAATAACATTTCTGCTTAAGCATTGTTTTTTATTTTCAAAGTGATTCCAAGTTAAATACGTACCCCTCTTTTGGTCCATACGCTCCTCATCTGGAAAAATATGGCACTTCGCAATGAACATATAATATGACACAAATTTTTTAGAGAAATCGTGTACATTACTAATTTGCATGAGTTATAAATTAAATCAATATCTTTTACAGAATAAGGATAGTTATAATTGAAAATTAGTAACTGAAGCTTTTCCTTTATAATTTTCTAGATCAACATAGCGCTTCAAGTAACAGCAACAATGTCAAGAATGATCCGAAGAAATCAACAGATAGACCAGATAGTGCCCCGTATACTGTTCTCCACTGCAGTGAATTTTTGGAATTTGAAACTGTTTTTGTGAAACAAGAGAAGGAAGAGCAAAATGCCATTTCTGAGGGAAATCAATTAGATGAACCGTGTATAACTACTAAAATTTCATCTGGCAATAATTCTAGTGCCAAGGATTTACCTTGTTTGATTGAATACGACAATGACGAATCCTTGGATATCAAGGAAGAAGTCATCCAAGGTATGACTAAATTTGCAATCAAAAATATTTTAACTAGGATTATAAAGTAAAAACTTACTAATTAATTTTTGATAAATTTCAGATCAAGGGACAGTCACTGGACAGAAATTTGATGAAAAACATGAGTGGAAGCAAAAGAAACAGAAAATTCATAAATCAAAACAGGAACCGGAAAAGAAATACAAATGCGAAAAGTGTGCTCGAACCTATAAACAAAAATATCATTTGACTCAACATAGAAAATATGAATGTAACGTTATACCAAAGTTTAATTGTAATTTCTGTAGCAAACGATTTGCACAGAAAAGTAGCATGTTGCGCCACGTGGGTCTTGTACATCTTAAGACAGACTCAAAGCCGCCGATATTGAGGCATGACTGCGATAAATGTTCTCAAAGTTATCGTTCAGTGAGTGGTTTAAATCAACATAAACGTTCAGATCATGCAATCGGAATACAGTTTAATTGTGATATTTGCGATTATAAAACTAAACGCAAGCCTAACTTGTCAAGACATATGACTGCAATGCACCTCCCTAAGTGATAATGGATTTTTACGCGAAACATCAATCCTTACGAAATTGCAAATATTAGTTGCGAAAACTATAAAAACTATAAAAACTTATGTTCAAAATGTAAACTCTTTATTCTAGAATTACTTCTGCGCTAAAATTAGTTCTTCGTAATGCAGGATTTTTTCTTATATATTTTGTTTATTTAGCAATTATATAGTTCAAGATTGCTGTCTATTTCCTTTTTGACTTACACGAATTTAATATTTCCTTCTAACGATTGTGTACGCTGCGTTTTTTTAATAATTTAAGCTAAGAAATGTTTGTTGTATTAGATAAATATGAATATATTTGATTCACAGTTAATAAAATAACATTCTTGTATTTTAAACAGCCTTTCATTGTCAAATTTGAATCGAATGTATTTAAGGATCCTTTTTTAAATAAAATAAAATATCCGAATTGTGCAAATCTATTCAACACTTTACGAAATTGAAAATTAGTTTAATAACCTGTCGAATTATAACGCCATAACCGTTAAGAAAATTTTGTTTCGATAATGCCTCGTTTAGTGTGAAACACTTGAAACTCTTGAAAACATAAACCTGGGATTATTAGTATAATGATCAATTATTTTACTCTTGAAAATGTCTAATTTACGCCTTTGTTTGTTTTCAGAGAAGTTAAAGAGTCATTCAATGAAAACAAGGAAAAGATCAATAGGAGATTATGAGGCTTATCCTTTAAAACATCAAACGGAAGATCACAGTGAACTGCAAGTACATAATGAAAAGGTTATTACCTGCAAAATTGAATATATGAATGACGAAGCTTTGGTAATCAAGGAAGAAATTTCCACAGGTAAAACTTTATATATTTATAGAAAGTATCTTTAAGAACTATCCAGCAAAAAATGATCAGAGAAAAACATTTTTAACTTTCAGGCCATGGGAATTGTTCGAAAAGAGATGTAAATCCAAGAAATGATCGAAAATATAAATCAAAAGTGTTCAAAATTCATCATGTCGGAATGAAATCAAATATTGTAGAACAAAATGTGGATTTCGAAAAGAAGTACAAATGTCAAAAGTGTGCGCGAAGCTATAGACAGAAAAAACATTTGAATCGTCATGAAAAATTTGAATGTGGCGTCATTCCACAGTTCGGATGTAATTTTTGTGGCAAACTATTTAAACGGATAAGTAACATGAAACGTCATGTGGATCTCTTGCATCAGAAAATAGGCTTACATACATCTCAACCGAAACATGAATGCGACCAATGCACTCGGAGCTACAATTGGTTTTACGATTTAACTCGACATAAACGTTTGGCACATGCAGCAGTCAAACCACAATTTATTTGCAACTATTGTGGTTACAAAACGAGCATGAAATGTGTTTTGTCAAGACACGTTACTAGAAACCATCTCAAATAGTTTGGTGCGGAAAATTGTAAACCTTAGGAAATTTTTTACTTCGGCTGGAAAATAGTATATTATGTATCTAGAGATTAAAGTAGGCAATTTTTATCGCGTACATTGTTTGCGAAATTAAAAAAATTCAAATATACAGATCAAGCAAAATTTTTTTTACTCTGCGGGAATGGTAACATAATTTTAGTATTCTAATTAACTTCTAGCGTTAATATTTATGAAATGGTTCATAAATCCGACAAAAATCAAGGTTTTGGAAGGTATAGTTTGGTGACTATTTTTTTATTTATTAGCAACTTTATTGCTAAAACATAAAATTAACTTAAATTCTAAAAAATTTTAGACAGATTTCAATTTCGTAATTTAAGTTAAGAATTTTTATTGTATTAGACAAATATGAATATAATTTGGTCCAGAGGTAATAAACCAACCTTTGCATTGAAACATAATGTATGCTAAATTCGATTTTACAGTTTAAGTTAAGAATTTATTTTGTATTTCACATATATGAGTGTATTTGATTCCGAATCACTAAAATAATATTTCTTCATTGCAAACAGTTTTTATTGTTAAATTTTTACTATTTTAGTTGAGGATCCTTCTTTAAATTAAGTAGAATACTCGAAAGTTGTACATACGTGAAACGTATAATGTAATGAATATTAAAAGATTATGTTTAAAGCCTGCAGAATTTTAATCCCATATCTCAACACAAAATTTGGCAGTAATGACGTCTACTTCAGTATGAAAAATTGGCATCTTTTGGAAACAAATAATTTTATATTGTAAAATTATAATTTAATTTTTTTTAGGGAAATCAAAGAGTGATTTGCTGGAAATAGAAAGAAGATCAACAAGAAAATATCAAGTATATCCTTCAAAACACCAGTGGGAAGACCACAATCTACTGCCTAAAAGTCAAGAAAAGGATGTTACGTCCGAAATTGAATATATAAATGTCGAAACTTTGAAAATCAAAGAAGAAATTACCAAAGGTAAAAATCATAAATTTTTTAGTAAATATCTTTAAAAAATAACTAGTACAAGATTTTAGATCAAAATTTATTGTTCTACTTTCAGATTATTGGAATTTATCAAAAAGAGACGTAAAACCAAAACCAGAAAGCAAGCCGACAATTCAAGAATCAAACATTGAATCGGAAAAGAAATACGAATGCAAAAAATGTGCGCGGTGCTATACACGGAAAAAATATTTAACTCGTCATCAAAAATTCGAATGCGATATTACGCCACAGTTTAAATGTAAATTCTGTGGCAAACTATTCAAACAGAAGGACCACATGAGTACCCATATACGAGTAGTTTGCATGCACAAAAAAAAGAACTCTAAGCCATCGCAAGCGAGGTTCAATTGTGACAAATGTCCTCGAAGTTACATTTCAACAAGTTCTTTATATAAACATAAACTTTTAGAACACGCAGCAGTAAAACCACAATTTATTTGCAAATATTGTGGCTACAAAACGAGCCGGAAATTTGTTTTGTCAAGGCATATTACTAGACACCATGTTAAGTTATTTAGTAGGCAAAACTTTGAACCTTAGGTTTCTAATATACGTGGGAAGACTCTTTTATGTTAAATTAAATGCTTGTGTACCCACAATAACAATAATTTGTGAATATAATAATAATATAATAATAATATAATAAATATAATAATAATCACAATAATTTGTTAAAATCACTACATAGTATATTGAATTTCATTTTTTTCAAGGTTTCAAAACAGTAGATTTACTCTCCATTTATACCAACAAGAATAGTTAAATGTAGAATTTCGTGTTATAAGTGTGGTTTATTTGGAAAAAATCTAAGTTTGAGAAATTATCATTTGGTGGTTATACTTTTTTATTTACTGTCAAGTGTTACACATAAACCGTCAAATTAAAAAAGTGTAAAATTAAATTTTTTTCTGAAAAAAGATCCACTCCATCGTTCGACTTGGATTCAAACCACAGAATTTCCGATTGTCGGTCAAGTACTTTTCCGTGAAGCTATTAGAGAGATCGAAAGAAGAATCTTTTTTTACCATTACACGCTATCTCAAGCCATCTCAAGCTCATGATACGAGTTATTTATAGGAATCTGTATTACCATCAGAGATGGCTACCATCAATCAGTGTAGAGATCATTCCGCAATCCGTAAAAATAGAAATAAAAACTTTCGGTCTGGTTAACTCTTTAAATAACAGTAAATACTAAACGTGTTTACAGACTAAATAAAAAATTAGTTTTTTAAAATTTAAATTCGAATTTTTTCTGATAAAAGATCTACTCCGTCGCTCTACTAATAGCTCTACTAATAAGTTCGATTCTCAGTGGAGCGATGGAGTAAATCCTATCTCAGAATAAATTTAAATTAAAAAAAAATTGTATCTAGTCTGAAAAGACGTTACGTATTTTCTGTTATTTGAATAGTTTAATAATAATCAATAGTTTTTATTTCTATTTTCACGGATTGTGGAATGATATCTACACTGATTTATGGTAACGAACTCTGATGGTAATACAGATTTCTTTAAATTAAAAAATGCTTGCCAGTTCCAATAAAATGTTATGTATAATTAATTTGTTTTTATAATTTAAGTTTAGAATTTTTTGTATTAGACAAATATGAATTTATTTGATTCCGACCTGATAAAACAATATTTCCGCATTGTAAATAGTCTTTCATTATAAAATATGTATCAATTTTACTAAAGGATTTTTTTATTAAATTAAATAAAATACCAAAAATTTGTGAATACATAAAACATACAAAGAAATAAAAAATTGAGTTCAGAGTCTGTAGAATACATCTGGGCATATCTGTAAATAAAACTTTGTTTTACGTAATTGTAGCCCCTTTAATGTGAAGAACGTGAAACTCTTGGAAAAATAAATCGAGATTCAAATCTTTGTATTTTATTCGCAGAAACATTAAAGAGTGCTTCAGAGGAAACACGAATAAAATTAACAATGGAATGTCGATCATATTCTTTAAAGCAGTTGACGGAAGCCCACAATGAACTGTCTATAAATGATGAAAAGAATTCTATCTGCGATATTGAATATAGTAATGACGAAACTCTGGACATCAAGGAGGAAATAAGCGAAGGTATAACTTCATATATTTGTAGTTAATACTTTTAAAAAAAGCTTCAGCACAAGATTTAAAAAAAAATTATTCTTGAACTTTCAGATTATGAAAATTTATCGAATATAGACGTTAAACTTAGCGATAATCGACAATGCCAATCACAAGTATTGAATATTTATCAGAAGGGTTTAAAGCCCAAAAAAATTAAAGAACTGAATGAAGAATCGGAAAAGAAATACAAATGTGAAAAGTGTGCTCGAAGCTAAAAATGGAAAGAAAGTTTGGACCGTCATAAGAAATTTGAATTCCACGTCATTCCACAATTTAGATGTAAATTATGTGAGAAGCCGTTTAAACAGATTGGTACCATAAATACTCACATAGATCGTGTACATCTAAAATCCAATTCACAGGAATCGAAATAAAACATAAATGCGAAAAATGTTGTCGAAGTTATCATTCGCTAAGTGGTTTAAATCAACACAGCCGTTTAGAATATGCAGCAGTCACGCAACAATTTTTTTGCGATTATTGCGAATATAAAACAAATCAGAAGAGAAATCTGGCAAGACACATTATTTCATGGCACTTACAGATATCAAAATCAAGGCATAAATGCGACCAACGTTTGCGAAGTTACATTTGGCTAAATACTTCAATTGGACACAAAGAAGCCGAACATGCAGCAGTCAAACCGCAATTTATTTGTGACTATTGTGGCTACAAAACGAAAAGAAAGAGTTGCTTATCGAAGCATGTTGCTAGATTTCATCTCAAGTTTTTTATTACGCCAAACTTTAAACTTTAGGAATTTTCTAACATCAGTTAAAAATTCTTTTTAGTATTACATTATATGCATGTATAGATAAACTAATTTCTCATGAAAATCAGTGCGTAATACTGAATTTTAATTTTTGTTAAGATTAAAACAAATTTATTCTCCATCGATAACATCATACATTCTTTTTCTTAAACGAGAAATTTGTTCTTATAGTTTGGTTTATGTGGAAAAAATTTAAGTTGGAGAAGGTGTAGTTATGTGAACATTTTTTTAGTCAGTAGTAAGTTTTACTACTAAATCAACAAATTTGTTTCTAGTTACATTTAAACATTTTGTATACTGAATTCGTTGTAATATTTGATTTTCTTTAAATTTTCTGTATTAGAGAAATATATATCTATACGATCCAGAGTTAATAAAATCACTTTCACGCATTGTAAACAGTTTTTTATTATAAAAATATATAACAAATTTACTAAAGATTCTTGTTTAAATTAAATAAAATACCCGAAATTTGTAAATACACGAAGGATATGAAGGAAGTTATAAAATAAAAATTTGAGTTCAGAGCCTGTATAATTATCAGGTCATAACTGTATGGCTTTTAATTATGTACGCGTGCGAAGAATTTGAAAGTCTTGGAAACACAAATTCAAACATCTAACAATGATCAATTATTTTACTACTGAAAAATTCTAATTTAAATCTTTGGTTTTTTCCACAGATAAATCAAGGAGTGATTCAAAGGAAACAATAATAAAATCAACAAGAGAATGTCAACCATGTCATATAAAATACCTAATGGAAGCTCACAATGAACTGTCTATAAATAATAAAACAGATGTCACCTGTGAAATTGAATATTGTAATTTCGAAACGTTGGAAATCAAGAAAGAAATGATCGAAGGTAAAACTTTATACATTTGTCGTAGTAAATACATCTAAAGAAGATTCAGCACAAGATTAAAAAAAAAACATTTTTGAAATTTCAGATTATGGATATTTACCGAATAGAAACGTAAAATTTAGCGATAAGCGAAAATCTCAATCAAAAGTATTAAAAGGGTATCAGACCGGACCAAAGTCAAAAATTCAAGAAAGGAAGGAGGAATCAGCAAAGAAATACAAATGTCAAAAGTGTGCTCGATCCTATAAACGGAAAGAAAGTTTGAGTCGTCATAAAAAATTCGAATGCGACGTCATTCCACAGTTCGTATGTAAATTCTGTGGGAAGCTATTTAAACAAATTGGTAACATGAATACCCACGTGGATGTTGTACATCTTAAATCAAAATCACAGAAATCGAAATCCAATCATAAATGCGACAAATGTTCGCGAAGTTATACTTCGGCAAGCGCCTTAAATCGACATAGCCGTTTAGTTCATGCAACGGTCGTCAAGCCACAATTTCTTTGCGACTATTGTGTTTACAAAACGAATATGAAAAGTACCTTGTCGAGACATATTACTAGACGCCATCTGAAACTTTAGTATTCGCAACTTTAAGTCTTAAAAAATTTATAATAACACTTGAAAAAACTCTTGTATTACATTAAATGCTGAATGTTATTTTATTTTTTTAAGTTGCAAAACATTAAATTCATTCACTGTCAATATTGACATAAATTACTTTTGATAAATGTAGAATATCTTCTTATAGTTTGGTTTATTGGTAAAAAATTTAATTTAGAGAAGGGCTAGTTAAGTGAAATTTTTTTATTCAATAGCAAGTTTTAGTACTAAATCATAAAGCAAAGAACATTTTTTCTAGTTCCATTCAAACATTTTGTGTATCGAATTCGTTTTTATAATGTAAGGTGCGAAATTGTTTCTTGTATTAGACTAACATGAATTTATTTGATTTCTAGTTGATAAATTAACATTTATACGTTGTAAATAGTCTTTTATTATAAAATTTGTCTCAATTTTATTGAAGGATTCTTTTTTGAATAAAATTGAACACTCTACATTTGTGAATAAATAAAACACATAAAGGAATGTAAAATACAGAATTGAGTTTAAGAGCTGTAGGATTGTAAGGTCATACCTGTGAACGAAATTCTGTTTTAATCATGTCCGCTTTAGTGTGAAGAACTGGAAACTCTTGGAAACATAATTCGCGACTTATAGGATAATGATCAATTATTTTACTATTGAAGAATTCTAATTTAAATCTTTGGCTTTTTTCATAGATAAATCAAATAGTAATTGGAAGAAAATAATAATAAAATCAACAAAGGAATATCAACCATATTTTTTAAAACAACTGAGGAAAGCTAGCAATGACGAATCCTTAAAAGTCAAGGAAGAAATTGTCAAAGGTAAAACTCTATATATTTTTAATAAATACCTTTAAAACAGATTCAGAACAATATTAACAAAAAATTTTCCAAACTTTCAGATTATGGAAATTTATCGAATAGATACTTTAAACCAATCAATAATCGGAAATACCAATCGAACGTGTTCACAATACATCAAGCTAAAAGAATGGCGAAAATTCAAGAAACGAAGATGGAATCTGAAAGGAAATACAAATGTGACAAGTGCGCGCGAAGCTATATATATAAAAAAGTCTTGATTAGCCATCAAACATTCGAATGTGACGTCATGCCACAATTCAAATGTAAATTCTGTGAAAAGCTATTTAAAAAAACATCACATAAATAACCATATAGGTCGCGTGCATCACAATCCAAACTCAAAGAAGTTTGTATTAACTTATAAATGTGACATATGTTTTCGAGGTTACACTTGGTTAAATACTTTAATTCGACATAAACGTTTAGAACATGCAGATGTCAAGCCACAATATCTTTGTGACTACTGTGGCTTCAAAGCGAAAGAAAAGAGTGGATTGTCGAAACATATTACTAGACTCAATACTGAATTTAATTTTTTTAAGGTTGCATAACAGAAAGTATAGTAGGGTGACCAATTTTTTACTTACTAGCAAGGTTTACTACCAAATCATAATATCAAGTAAATGTTTTCTAGATCCATTAAAACATTTTGTATACTGCTTTCGTTTTCATAATTTAAGCCGAGATATTTTTTTGTATCAGACAAATATGAGTTTATTTGATTCAAAGTGAATAAAATAACATTTATGCATTGTAAACAGTCTTTTATTATAAAGTGTATATCAAATACACTGCAGGATTATTTTTTAAATTATATAAAGTACCCGAAATTTTTGAATACATGAAACATATAAAGGATTTAAAAATACACAATTGATCTCATAGCCTGTAGAATTATAAGGCCATACCTTAAACATTTTTTTTTAATTATGTCCGCTTTAGTGTGAAGAATTTGAAACTCTTAGAAACGTAAAAAGATACTTAAAGGATAATCATCAATTATTTTACTGTTGAAAAATTGGCATTCTCATCTTTGTTTTTTTCACAGATAAATCAAAGTGTGCTTCGATGGAAACAAAAATAAAATCAACGAGGGAATATCAACCATACATTTTAAAACAGCATAGGGATGCCTTTAAGGAACTGCCTAGACATAATGAAATGGTCTTCACCTGCGAAATTCAATATAGTAATAACGAATCCTTGGAAATCAAGGAGGAAATTATCGAAGGTAAAACTTCACATATTTATAGTAAATACCTTTGAAAAAGATTTAGCACAAAATTAAAAAATATATATTTTGTTAAAGTTTCAGATTATGAAAATACGAATTATCAATCAGGCGTCTGTACAATACATCATGCAGAAAGAAACCCGAAGATTCAAGAATCAAATATGAAATCAGAAAAGAAATACAAATGCGAAAAATGTGCGCGAAGCTATAAAAAGAAAAATGGTTTGAATCGTCATAAAAAATTTGAATGCGATGTCATTCCACAGTTCGGATGTATATTCTGTGGCAAACGATTTAAGCGGAAAAATCAGATGAATACACACGTGCGTCTTGTTCATCTTAAATCAAACGCGCAGCAATCTAAATCACGGTATAATTGCGACAAATGTTCGCGAAGTTACACTTGGCTAAATGCTTTAAATCGACATAAAAACTCAGAACATGGAAGAATCAAGCCGCAATTTATTTGTGACTATTGTGGCTACAAAACGACCCAAAAATTTGGCTTGTCAATTCATGTTTCTAAGTACCATCTCCATTAATTTAGTACGCTAAACTTTAAAACTTACGAAATTTCTGTTGAAAAAAAATCTTTTCTGTAATACGTTAAGTTCCTGTTTAAAGTATGTAGAATTTGTTCATATACGTTTTATTTATTTCGAAAAAAGCTAGGTTTGAGAAGGGATAATTAGGTAAACATTTTTTTTTATTTACTAGCAAGTGTTACTACTTATAAGTATAAAATTAAAAAAGGGCACTTTAGTTTTACTTAAATGGGGTTTCCACTACATTTGTTTTTATAATTTAAGTCAAGAATTTATTTTATATTAAACAAATATGAATATATTGATTCCAAGTCCATAAAATAATATTTCTGCATTGTAAATAGTCTTTTATTGTCAAATTAATGTTAAATTTACGAAAGGGTACTTTTCTGAATAAAATAATATACGCAAAATGTGTAAATGTTTAAAACATTGAAAGGAATTTAAAATAGGAAGTTTAAAAACTATGGACTTATAACACTATTTTTTACCTAAAGCTTATTTGTTTTAATTATGTCCAAATTAGTGTTGACATTTTGAAGCTCTTTCATACATAAACCGAGACTTATGTAGGGTAATGATCAATTATTTTACTATAAAAAATTCTAATTTACGTTTTCGTGTTTTCCACAGATAAATCAAAGAATGATTCAAGCGAAGCAAGAATAAGATTAACAGCAGAATATCTAGAATGTCTTTCAAAATACCAATATTTGAATTTAAAATTGAATATGATTGTATTAGAATTCAGAAATCAAAGGAGAAATTATAGAAAGAAAAGTTCATATATTTCTAGTAAATATCTTCAAAAAATATCGAGATAAAGGTTTTTTTAAACGCTATTGTTAAACTTTCAGAATATGGGTATTTATACAATAGAGAGTTAACACCAAATGATAATAGAAAATATCAATCGAAAGTGCTGAAAATGCATCCTAAAATTCCAGAATCAAAGGTGGAATCGGAAAAGAAATACAAATGCGAAAAGTGTGCTCGAACCTATAAAATGAAACATCATTTGGATACTCATAGAAAATTCGAATGTGGCGTAATTCAAAAATTCAGATTAAAATTCTGCGGCAAACTATTTAAACTGGAAAATTACACAAAGCGTCACGTGGGTCTTGTACATCTTACAAAAAAATTTCTGTTATCGCAAATGAGGCATAATTTCGATAAGTGTATTTGCGATATTTGTGATTATAAATCTCTAGAAAAAAGTCACTTGTCAAGCCATATAATTGCACGTCATCGCAAATTACTTAATTGCGTATAATAAACTTGAACTAATTTAAATATTAGAATTTTGTTTTCATTGCATTAAATGTTTTTATGGTTAAAATAACAAGTGTTACTATTATACCTACATTATAAAGAGACCATAATGATCAAATTCACTAAAGGGCTATTTTTGAAAGGAAATA
Source organism: Belonocnema kinseyi (assembly GCF_010883055.1). Taxonomy (NCBI): domain Eukaryota; kingdom Metazoa; phylum Arthropoda; class Insecta; order Hymenoptera; family Cynipidae; genus Belonocnema; species Belonocnema kinseyi. The sequence continues at coordinate 85,409,044 of NC_046658.1, read as the reverse complement.
AAATACGCGAGTTTTGTAAGGATCCGAAACATGTAAAGAAATTTAAAATAAAAAAATTAGTTTAAAACCTGTAGAATTATAATACCATACACGCAAACTAACTTTATTTGAATTAGTTATTTCTGCTTTAGTGTTAACAACTTGAATTTCCTGGAAATATAGATCAAGATTTATAGGATAATAATAAATTACTTTGTTATTGAAAAATTCTAATTAAAAACTTTTTCAAACAGATAAATCGAAGAGTAATTTGAAGGAAATAAGAAAAAGATTAAGAAGGAAATATCAAGCATATCCTGCCAAACAACAGAGGCAAGACCACCATCTACTGCTTAAGAATATGGGAAATGATTTTTGTTACAAAATTAAGTATAGCGTTGGCGATACAATGGAAGTCAAGGAAGAAATGATTGAAGGTTAAATTGCATGTATTTTTTGTAATTATCTTCGAAAAGCATATAGTAACAGATTTATAAAAAAAATATATTTTTAAAATTTCAGACGATACAAATTTTTCGAATAGAGAGCTAAAACTTGGTAATTGTCGAAAATATCATTCAAAAGAGTTGAAAATGCATCAGGGCATATCAAAACCGAAAATTCAAGAATCAAATATGGAACCAGAAAAGAAATACACATGTGAAAAGTGTGCTCGATCCTATAAAGAGAAACGATACTTGACTGTTCATCGAAAATTCGGATGCGATGTCATACCCCAATTTATTTGTAAATTTTGTAAAAAGCGATTTAAGGTGAAAGGTAGCATGACAAGGCATATAGATTTGGTTCATCATAAAACAAACTTAAACACACCGCAAGTGAGGTTTTATTGTGACAAGTGTTCTCGAAGTTATGCTGCGAAATTTTCTTTAACTCGACACAATCGTGAACAACACGAAACAATTAGACGACACTATACTTGTGATATTTGTGGTTATAAAGCACTAGAGAAAAGTCACTTATCAAGCCATATCACTTCACGTCATCTCAAGCAAATAAATTGCGTACACTAAACTTTACATCGTTTAAACCTTTAGAAAAAACTTTATTTGCCCATTACCTTAAATGCTTTCATATATTTAATCTAGCAAGTGTTACCACCAAATATGCATTATAAACTGTTATTTGTCAATAAAGTTATTCAAGGGTTCTGTTTTCTGTAAAAGAAAATACCCGAACTTTGTAAATATATAAAAGATTTAAATAAATTTAAAATAAAAAGTGTAGTTTAAACCCTGTAGAATTACGATACCGTACCTGCAAACGTAGTTTCTCTGTTTTAGTGAATTCCGCTTTAATGTTATAACATAATGATAAATTACTTTATTTTTGAAAAATACTAACTTAAAACTTTGTTTTTTCTTTCGTAGATAAATTAAAGAGTGATTGGAGGGAAAATAAAATAAGGTCAACAACCGAATATCAAGCATATCCTTTAAAACATCAAAGGGTAGACCAAGATCTGCTGCCTAAGAATAATGCAAAGGATTTTGGTTGGAATATTGAATATAAGAACGACCAAACTTTGTGTATTAAGGAAGAAATTATCGAAATTGAACATAACATTCACGAATCTTTGGAAATGAAGAAAAATATTTTCGAAGGTAAAGCCGCACATATTTATAGTGAATACATATTTTTTTAAATATTCTGTGCAAGATTTAGAAAAGACAGTCCACTGTTATACTTACAGTTTGTGGAGAAGTGTATCAAATAGAGAGGTAAAACCAGCTGATGATAGAAAATTGTAAACACAAATTCTAAAATAATCTGGTCAAAACTAAACCGAAAATAAAAGAATCAAATGTAGCATCGGAAAAGACGTACTGAGGCGATAACACACACATAGTTTAAACCATCACCAAAAATTGTATTGCCACGTCACACCATATTTTAACTGTAAATTTTGTTGCAAACTTCTTCGACATAAAAGTTACGTTAATAAACATAATAATCTAGTTTCCCATAAAACGAATTTTAAGACAACGCAAGCGAGGATTAATTGTGATAAATGATTTAGAAATTACACTTTGCAATTTTATTTAACTCGATATAAACGTGAACATTACGAGGCAGCTATTAGACGACAATTTACATGCGAAATTTGCAATTATACAATACAATATTAGAAAAAGGTCACTTTTCAATATACATAACTACGCTCCATATCAAGTAATTTAATTTTGAAAACTCAACTTTAAACCATTTAAACCGTAAAAAATTCATTTTCATTGTATTAAAAGCTTCTATGTCTAAACTAGCAGGTGTTACTACGAAACCTACATTAAAAACGGATTCTAATAATCAAATTTGCTAAAGAACTCTTTTTATCAATAATTGCTATTTGTAATACAAGGACCCTAATTGGCAATTTTTTAGCTAAGTGTGAAAGTTGCAGTACGCGGCGGAGTGCAGGCGTAGCTGAGACGAGACGAGTATCAGTCGGCCATAAGTGCAAATAGGTTGTCTAGAGTTGTAATCGAAAATCCCGAGAAGAAATCCAATCGTATCCAATCAAATCCACTCAAATCCAATCTAATTGATTCCAATATATCCATTCCATCCTTCTGTAATCCATTCTTATTTCACCCATTCCAATCCATTTTAGTCCACTCCTCTCCAATCTAATCCACTATAATCTAATTTAACTAACTCCAATCCAATCCAATGCAACTCATTCTAATATAATTATATCCAATCCATTCTAATTCAATCCAATTCAAATTAATTCATTTGAATCACTCCGATCTAATGCAATCTAATCCAATCCTCTACAATCCAATCTAAAATAATTCATACCAAGCTATTTCAATCCATTCCAATCCACTTTTAATTCTCCCAATCCACTCTAATCCAGTCAAATTCATGCTAATCCAGTTCAATCAAATCCATTAAAATTCACTTTTATCCATCGAATACAATCAAATTCTTTCCAATCAAATAGAATTTAATTCACTCTTATTCATTCCAGTAAAATGCATTCCAACCCAGAGCGCTTCAATCCATCGCATTCTATTTTAATCCAATCCACTCCCATTCGTTCCAATTCACTGTAATCCAAGACAATGCATGCCAAACCGGTTCGATCCAATCCATTTGAATCCACTCTAACACGATCGAATACAATCAAATGCTTTCCAATCCAATCAAGTTTAATTCACTCCAATTCATTGCAATTCATTCCAGACTAGACCACTTCAATCCCTTCCAATCTAATCTTATCCAGTCGAATGCAATCCAATTCATTCTAATCCACTCTAATTCAATCAAGTGCCATCAGATTCATTACAATCGATTTCAATGTACTTCATTCTAACACATTCCAACTCATTCCAATTCACTTAACTCCAATCCTATTAAATTAATTCCAATCCATTCCGATGAAATTCATTCATTCCAATTCAATTTATTCCAATCCAACCCACTTCAATCCAATCCATTCCATTTCGACCCATTACAATCCAATTTAATTATAATCCAATTCACTATAGTCAATTCCAACTCATTCAAATTCACTTAACTCCAATCCAATTATTTCCAATCCATTCCAATTCAATTCTTTGATTACAATCCAATTTATTCCAATCCAACCTACTTTTTTCAATCCAAAACCACTCTGATTCAATCCATCCCAATCCAATTTAATTATAATCCAATTTACTCCAATCCAATTCAGCAAATCAAATGCACTTTAACCCAATTTAATGCAATCCACTCCAATTCATTCTAATCCAATACATTCCAATCCAATTAATTCCAATCTAATCCTGTCGAATCCAATCCAACTCATTTCAATCCAACTTATTCATTCCAATTTAATTTGTTCTAATCCAACCTACTTCACTCCAAACCCATATATTTCAATGCAATCCATTCTAACCCAATGTAATTATAATCCAATCCACTAAAATGCATTCCCATTCATTCGAATCCATTCTAATCCATTCCAATTCAATCAAATCCTATCTACTCCAACCCAATCGAATCAAAGCCACTCCAATTCATTCCAAACCAATAGATTCCAATCAAATTCATTCCAACACACTCCAATTCATTCCATTGCAATCCAATTCAATTCAGTTCAATTCAATTCTCAAGATGAAGGACGAGTCACACATTTTTTAACACACCAGTGAGCTTAATTGTGTGTCTACATGCCAAAGTTAGGGCCACTGCTCTCAAAGTACCATACAATACAGATATAAATGTCCATCAGCCAATCAGATCACAGTCTCAGTTACTTTACCTGCAGTAAAAATTTTACGGCTTATCCTAAAAAGTACTATTTTAGGTATTGTTTGCAGTACCTAAAATCGCACTTATAAGGGCGGCCTGATAAAAAAAAAAATACACGAACTTTGTAAGCATACGAAACATGTAAACAAATTTAAAATAAAAAATGAAGTTTAAAACCTGTAGAATTATAATGGCGTATATGTAAACTAACTTTATTTGTTTTAATGAATTCTACTCTAGTGCTAACAACTTGAAACCCCTGGAAATTTAAACCAAGACTTATAAGATAATGATAAATTATTTTATTATCAATAAACTTTAATCTAAAACTTTTTTTACAGATAAAAAAAAGATTAAGTCGAAAAAAAGAAGGAAAAGACTAAATAGAAAATATCAGGCATATTCTTTCGAACACCAGAGGCAAGACGAACATCTACTGCCTAAGACTAATGTAAAGGATTTTGCTTGCAAAATTAAGTATAATGTTGATGATACTTTAGAAATCAAGGAAGAAAGTATTGAAGGTAAGAGTTCATGTATTTTTAGTAATTATATTTGAAAAATATCCAGTACGAGATTAAAAAAAAATGTATATATTTTTTTGAACTTTCAGACGATGGAAGTTTACCGAGTAGAGAGATAAATTTAGGCGATAATCGAAAATATCAATCAATAGTGTTGAGATCGCATCTGGGAAAAACAAAACGGAAAGTTCAAGAATCAAATGTGAAACCAGAACAGAAGTACACATGCGAAAAGTGTGCTCGAACCTATAAAAGTAAACGTAGTTTGTGTTATCATCAAAAGTTTGGATGCGATGTCACGCCAGCATTTATTTGTAAATTCTGCGAAAGACGATTCAAGATGAAATGTAGCATGACTAGACATATAAGTCTGGTTCATCTTAAAACAAACTCAAAACCATCACAAGCCAGGTTTAAGTGTGAAAAATGTTGTCGAAGTTACACTGCAAAATGCTCTTTAACTCGGCACAAGCGTGATCACCACGAAACCATTGGACGACGCTATACTTGCGATATTTGTGGTTATAAAGCTGTAGAAAAAGTTCACATGTCAAGCCATATGATTGCACGTCATCTTAAGTAATTTAATTGTGTTCAGTAAAGCTTAGACCGTTTAAACTTCAGAAAACAATTTTTGGTGTATCACATTAAATGTGTCTATACCTTATCTAGCAAGTACTACTACTAAATCAGTATTATAAAGTATTGTAACACGAAAGATACTCGAGGATTGTGTTTTAAGGAAAATAAAATACCCGAACATATATGAAACATGTAAATGATTTTAAAATAAAGAATTCAGTATAAACCCTGTATAATTATAATACCATACCAGCAAACTAAATTTCTTTGTTTTAGTGATGTCCACTTTAGTAGTAACAACTCCAAAATCTTGGAAACATAAACGGAGTGTAATGGGTAATGGGTCAATTACTTTACTGTTGAAAAATTCGAATTTAAAACTTTGTTTTTTCTTTCACAGATAAATGAAATGTTGATTAGAAGGAAAATAAAGTGAGATCAAAAACAGAACATCAAGGATATCCTTAAAACCGTCAAAGGGTAAACTTTGGAAATGAAGGTAAAAAATAATCAAAGATCCAACTTTATATATTTGTAGTAAATATCTTGACAAAATATCGAGCACAAGATTACAAAAAAAAATGTTGCTGAACTTTCAGATCATGAGAATTTATCCAATAGAGACAAATAAAGCCGAAAATTTAAGAATCAAATGTGGAATCCGAAAAAAATATAGGTGTGAAAAGTGTGCGCGAAACTGTATACACAAAAAACATTCGACTCGACATCTAAAATACGATTGAGACGTCAAGCCACAATTCACTTGTAAATTCTGCGATAAACGATTTAAGGCATAAACGATCAGTACATGCACAGTCAAACCCAAATTTATTTGTGACTGTTGTGGCTACTTAACGAGCCAAACAATTCGTCTTGTAAATACATTTTCCTAAATACCATTTCAAGCAATTAAGTAAACTATACTTCAAAACTGAGGAAATGTCTTATATTGTCTGAAAAAATTCTTTTCTGTATTACATGAAATTCCAGTGTGCCTAAAAATATTTTTCGTTAAAATCATGACATAACACTAAATTGCATTTTTACAAGGTTACAAAATAGTAGGTTGACTTTCTATCGATATTTCAATTAATTACTTTTGTGAGATGTAGAATTTATTTTTGTACGGTTTGTTTATTAAGAGAAAATATAAGTTTGAGAAGGCATAATTAGGTGAACATTTTTTTATTTAATAGCAAGTGTTACTACTAAATCATAAAATTAAAAACGAACCTCTAGTTTCATTTACATTTTTTTCTACCAGAAATTCGTTTTTATAATTCGTGTTAAGAATTTATTTTGTATCATACAATTGTCATTGTTTGATTCGTGGTTAATGAAATAATATTTATGCAATGCAAACTGTCTTTTATTGTCAAATTTATATCTAATTTGCGGAAGGACCCTTTTCTAAATAAAATGAAATACACAAAATGTGCAAATTTATAAAACCCTGAAAGAAATTTAAAATAAAATATAAAATCTCTTGGTATAAGCCGAGGATTATAGGGTAATGATCAATACAAGACTATTGAGAAATTATAATTTACATGTGTATAATTTTTCTAGAGAAATCCAAGAGAGTTTGAAGGACACAAGAATAAAATCTAGAAGGGAATCTAAAGAACATTTTTTAGAACATAAGAGGAAAGATTACAGTAAATTATAAACTGTATATTATTATATACCTGTAGAAATATAATGCCATGCGTGCAAATAAAATTCATTTGTTTTAATTCTATCCACTCTAGTGTTAACCAATTGAAATCCATAAAACATGACCAAGACTGACAGAATAATGAGTAACTATTTTTCTATTTAAAAATTTTAAGTTACATCTTTTTTTTAACAGGTAAATCAAAGGGTCATTCAAAAGATACAAGAAAAGGATCAACAACAGAATATCAAGAGTATGTACTGCCTGAGCTTGATGGAAACAATTTCAATTGCAAAGTTGAATATCACAAGGACAAAAATTTTAAAATCAAGAAAGAAATTATGGAAGGTAAAAGTTCATATATGTTTATAATTGTTTCAGTTTCTTAGTCAACATGGATAAAGTTAATAGAATTTGTAAAATTTTGTATAACTTAAATTCTGTCCGAATCTTTTATAGTCTGCTATAGTTTATTATCTTTCTATTTCTCTACTTTTTTATTAAGAGAAGAATCTCCCTATAGAAATAAAGTGCCAAAGCTTGATCATTAAAGAATATTTCTGTAACGCCATTAATGCTGTACAGGTTATTTACGAAATCTATATCTGCTATTAGTTAAAGATAAAAATCATTTAAAAATACTAATGGTATTTTAATTTGATTATTTTCTAGATGTGCAGATCAAGAGTGAGCCGGAGGAATCAACAGGTCGAGATGATGATTGGTCAGATTTTTGTATAACTACTCATATTTCTTCTGACAACAATTCTAGTGCCAATACTTTAATTGAATACGAAAACGACGACAATTTGGAGATCAAGGAAGAAGTTATCGAAGGTATCAGTAAATTCATATACACTGGAATTCCAAAGATACGAGCGCTCCACAGATACTAGTGTCCCAACTCCAAAAGAGCGATCGGAATTTTTTTACTTCTCCCCTGCCCTATTTGAGAGTGAGGCGCGTGAGAGTGCGCGCTGCCGTGAATTCGAGGTGCGCGTGTGCGTAATAGGCACGGTCGTATTAAGTATTCTAATATTACATTACACTCCGTCGGTAACTTCAAAATCTATAAGGCCTACCACGTGTAAGTCTACCACTTGGTAGACTATAAAGCATTGTTTATATAGGAGTTTGACGAAAATTAATTAATTTAGGCGATATTAAGTTCAAAATCGTGATATAGTTTTGGATGTAAGGTAGAAAAGCCATTTCTTTCATTATTTTTGGGAATTTGGAAAGTGTGCGATTAGGCAATTCACCACGATAAATTATAAATTGCCATAAATTAGGTTATAACCTCAATTGTCGGCGACTTATGTCATAATACTTTTCGATAATAAGTGATTTTAACTAGTTTCATATCAAAAGAAATACGCCAAAGAGACTTTAAAGGATTTAAAATTTTTTAAAGTGATCTTAGGAAATCTGAAGAGATTTTTAATGATTTAAAGAATTTGAGGGGATTTTAAAAGAAATGCAGAAAAATTGAATGACTTTCCAAGATTTTTTAAAGAGTACAAACAGTTTTAAGGATTTGCAAGATATTTGATAAGATTTTAAATCAATTTAAGTGATTTTAAATAATTTCGAACGAGTTGCTGAAAATTTATTCAAAAAAATTTTAATAAATTTGAAGAGATTTCAAGGGTTGTAACTTTTTAAAAAATATTTTTAGGAATTTAAGGAAACTCAAAGGATTTAGATTATTTTACTTAATTTAAAAATATTTCAATTGATTTTAAAGAAGCTGAAGGGGTTTCAACAAAATTCGGAGCAGTTTCAGAATTTTCAAGAAATCTTACAGGACTTCTAAAAATTCAAGTGATTTTAAGAAATTACTATATGGAGAAGACGGGATTTAAAATTTCCTTTTAAAGGATTTAAAAATAATTCCAAACGTTTTACGGATTGACCAGGCATTTAAAAAAATTTAAGACAGTTTTAGTGATTTTAAACAATGTCAAGTGAGCTATTGAATGTTACTTAACAAGATTTTAATGAATTTTAAGAGATTTCTAAGGATTTAAAAAAATTCAAAGATCTTAAGGATTTTCAACAGATTTTAAGAAGTTAAAACAAATTTTAAGGATTTTAAGAGATTTCAATTAATTCTAGTCAGTTACGAAAGATTTTAAATTATTTTAGAAAAGTTGAAAGGATCTTAAAAAAATGCAGAGGAATTTAAAGATTTTCAAGAATTCTTACAGGATTTCTGAAAATTTAAGTGATTTTAAGGAATTACTAGAGACTTGACAATATATTAAAGTTTTTTTTAAGGATTCAGAAATAATTCAAAATAATTCAAAAAGTTTTAAGGATTTACAATATGTTTTATAAGATTTCAAAACAGTTTTAGAGATTTTAAAGAATGTCAAGCGAGTAATTGACAAGTTACTTAAAAAGATTTCAAAGATTTGAAAAAATTTAAAGAATTTAGGGATTTTCAAGAGATTTAAAGGAATTTAGGGGAATTTAAACAATTTTAAGAGATATAAAAAAATGCAGAGGAGTTCGACGATTTTCAAGAAATCTTACAGGATTTCTAAAAACTCAATTTTAAGAAATTACTATGGATTTTAAAGTTTCTTTTTGGGGGATTAAAAAAAATAATCTAAAAATAATTCGAAATGGTTTAAGAATTTACAAGAGATTTTATAAGATTTTAAGACGGTTTTAGTGATTTTAAAGAATTTCAAGTGAGCTATTGAATGTTATTTAAAAAGATTTTAATGAATTTTTAGAAATTTCGAATGATTTAAAGAAATTCAAAGATTTCAAGGATTTTCAAAAGATTTAAAGGAATTTATGAAAAATTGGAAGGTTTTAAGCGATTACAATTAATTTTAGTCAATGTCGAGATACTTCGAAAGATTTTAAATGATTATAAAGAATTTGAAGGGATTTAAAAAAAAATTCGGAGAAGTTTAACGATTTTCAAGAAACATTGTAACCTAACTTCAATCGCGGAAAATTATATTTTTTCTTGATGGATTGTCCAAATCGCACACTTCCTAAATGGCCAACAATAATTAAAGAAATGGGTTTTCTATTGGAAAAGAAAAGCCATATCACAATTTTTCAATTACTTTCGTCTAAAAAGTTAATTTTAGTCAAAATCCTATATAATCAATGCTTTTCAGTCCACCAAGTGGTAAAACCTGATAGATTTTGACGTTACCGATCGAGTGTGACGTAATGTTAGAATACTCAATCTTTGGAGTTCCCGATTCCCGAACTTATCGAATCTTTGGAGTTCGCGGGTAATTCAAATATTTTAACTAGATATATGAAATAAAAACTTGCAAATTAAATTTTGGTACATTTTAAGAACAAGAGAAAAATACGAATAAAAATTCTATGCTGTAGATAAGGAAGAAGAAGATATTTCTGCTGGTAACAGCGAACTGTGGAGTCAAAATAAGCAGAGAATTCAAGAATCAAGACATAAACTGGGAAAGAAATACAAATGCAAAAAGTGTGCTCGAACCTATTCGCATCTGTATAGTTTGACTCATCATCTAAAATACGAATGTGACGTTACGCCACAGTTTGATTGTACTTTTTGCGGCAAACAATTTAAACGGAAAAATCACATGAATCGTCACGTGGGTCTTGTACATCTTAAAAAAAACTTAGAGACTTCACAAAAGACGTATAATTGCGACCAATGTTCACGAAGTTACAAAAGGTCATATGATTTAAATCGACATAAACGAAAACAACATGAAGAAATTAGACGACACTTTACCTGCGATTTTTGTGGTTATAATGCACTAGAAAAAAGTCACTTGTCAAGACATATTACTGCACGCCATCTCAAATAATATAATTGCTTGCACTACACTTCAAAACAATCAGACCTTAGGAAAAAAAACTTGTTTGCCTTACATTAAACGCTTGCACATCTAATCTAACTTTTCGTGATAATCAATGCGCAATACTGAATTTTAATTGTTTTAAGGTTAGAAAAATAGGAAATTTACTCCTCATCCATGCCGAAATAAATTACTTTAGTTAATGATCGAATTTGTTCTAATACGTTTGATTTCTTCGGAAGAAATCTAAGCTTGCGAAGGTATAGTTAGGTTACCATTTCTTATTCACTAGCAAGTCTTGCTAATAATTCATCCAATTAATAAAATGCTTTTTAGTTCCATTTAAGCATTTAGTATACGGAACTTTTTTTCATGATATAACTTAGGAAGTTTTAGTTTCATTAGAGAAATGTGAATCTATA
>NC_046658.1:85387970-85397705 GCF_010883055.1 Belonocnema kinseyi | reverse complement strand
TTTTTCATAGAAAAAAAAAAAAAAACGAAATTTGTAAATATATGAAACATGTAAAGGAATTTAAAATAAAAAGTTCAGTTTAAAACCTGTAGAGTTATGAAATCATACGTGTAAACTAAGTTTGTTTTAATGATGTCCACTTTGGTGTCAAAAAGCCTAAATTATCAATTCTCTAACTTGAACTATCTTATTATCTAACTATTGAAAATTTTTTATTTAAGTATTCGTGATTCTTTTTAGAGAATTCAAAGTGTGCTTCAAAGAGAATAGTAATACTAAAATCACTTCAGTATAATAAAATTCATTATTTTGTAGGATTACGAAACTTCCATTGTTATCTAGATAAACTACTTGCGTTAAATGTCGAATTTTTGTAATGTGTTTTGCTCATGAAAATTGAACAATAGAATTAGGTTCCATTTAAACATTTTGTAGACATTTTCGTAGTTGAAGTTAACAATTTTTATTGTATTAGAGCAATATAAATATATTTAACCCAGAATTAGTAAATTAACATTTCCATTTAAACCTATGTATACTTAATTCGATTTAAATGTTCAAGAATTTATTTATTATTAGACCAATATGAATATATTTGATTCCGATTTAATAAAACAATATTTTTTCATTGTAAACAGTCGTTTATTGTAAAACTTTTATTATTTTAGTGAAGGATCCCTTTTTAAATTAAGTAAAATACTCGAAATTTGTAAATACGTGAAATGTATAGAGAAAATTAAAATAAAAGATTTTGATTAAAGCCTGTAGAATTATAACCCCATACTTGCAAACAAAATTTGTTATTAATGACGTCCGCTTGAGTGATAAAAACTTGAAACTCTTGGTAACATAAATCGAGATATTAAAATAAAAAATTAGCGAAGCCCTTAAACCAATAAAAGAGAAAGTTTAAATATATATATTTTAAATCTTTGTTTTTTTCAGGGAAATCAAATCGTGATTTAATGAAAATAGAAGTCAGATCAAGAGGGGGATATCAAGTATATCCTTCAAAAAACCAGTGGGAAGACCACAATCTACTGCCTAGAAGTGATGAAAAGGATTCCACGTGCTCAGTTCAATATTTCAGAGACGAAACTTTGGAAATCAAGGAAGAAATTATCGAAGGTAATACTTTATATATTTTATGGTAAATATCTTTAACAAATATCCAGCACAAGAGTTTAGAATAAATGTCGTTGTTTCACTTTCAGATAATGAAAGTTTATCGGACAGGGATGTAAAACCAGAAGCCAAAAGAAAACCGAAAATACAAGAGCCAAATGTGGAATCAAAAAAGAAATACCAATGTGGAAAATGTTCGCGAATCTATGTACAGAAAAAAGATCTTAATTCTCACCTAAAATATGAATGTAACGTCACGCCACAGTTTAAATGTCAATTTTGTGGCAAACTATTTAAACGAAAACATCACATGAATCGTCACGTAGGTCATCTGCATCTCCACCAAAAATATTTAAAGGCATCGCAAACGAATCCTAAGTGTGATTAATGTTCTCGAAGTTACAAATGATTACATGGTTTAGATCAACATAAACGTGAACAATACGAAGCAATTGGACGACACTTCGCTTGCGATTTTTGTGGTTTTAATGCACTAGATAAAAGTCGCTTGCCAGAACTTATTATTGCACGCTATCTGAAATAATTTAATTGCATACGCTAAACTTTAAACCATTTAAATCTTAGGATTTTTGCATTTCGTTAAATGCTTGTATATTGAAACTAACTTTGCGTGATAATCACTATATAACAATAAATTTAATTTATTTCAAGGCTTGCTAGAGAGTAAATCCACACTCCATCGATATCGATATAAATTACTTTCGTTTCATGTACAATTTCTTTTACTACGTTGTGTTTATTAGGAAAAAATTTAGGTTTGTGAAAGTACAGTTTCTCAACCATTTATATCACAAAATTAGGAAATTACTTTATAGTATCTGGTAAAGCTTGTGTAAACTATATTCGCTTTATAATTTGAGTTGAGAAACTTTTTTATTATTATAGAAATATGAATATATTTGATGTATAGTTAATTAAATAACTTTACTCTATTGTAAGTATTATTTCTTGTCAAATTTACTTTAAGGTATTTTTTCATATAATATATAACCCGAAATTTGTAAATATGTGAAGCATGTAAAGGAATTTAAAATAAAGAATGAAGTCTAAAACCTGTAGAATTATAAAACCGTTCGTGTAAACTAAGTTTATTTATTTTTACAACGTCCACTTTAATGTCAATGATTCGGAACTCGTAGAAACATAAACCGAGACCTACAGGATAATACCAATAATGTTACTAATAAAATGTTTTTATTTAAACGTATTTGATTTTTTCAAAGAAATCAAGATTTTATTCGAAGGAAACAAGCATAAAATCAACTGCGAAATATCCGGGGTATCCTTTAAAACACCAGAGGGAAGATCGCAAAGGTCTGTCTATAAATAATAAAATGGATCTTACCTGTAAAATTTAATACAGCGATGACGAAACTTTTGGACATCAAGGAAAAAATTATACAAGGTAAGATTTTAAATATATTCAGTAAGTTTCTTTAAACAATATCCAGTTTAGAAATTAAAAATATATACATTTTTTTGTTATACTTTCAGATGTTGGAAATTTATCGATTAAATGCGTAAAACCAAGCGATAATGGAAAACATCAATCAAAAGTGTTAAAAATGCATCAAGGCAATACGAAATCGAAATTTCAGGAATCAAATATGCCACAGTTTAAATGCAAATTCTGCTTCAAACGATTTAAACAGAATGACAGCCTTAAGACCCATATAGTTTCCATACATAAAAAACAAACTCAAAGACACCGCAAGCAAACTTTAACGGTGACAAATGTTGTCGAAGTTACATTGCAAGGAGTTCTTTAAATTTACACAAGCGTCCACAACACCAGATAATTAGACGACAATTTATTTGCGATATTTGTAATTTTATTGCAGTAGAAAAAAATTACTTGTATGCCCATATTGCTTTAAGCTATCTTCAGTAATTTAGTTGTGTACACTAAATTTTAAACAATTTAAATCTCAGTTATTAACATAAGAATCTCAGTGTATATGAAACATGTAAAGAAGTTTGAAATAAAAACTAACTTTAAAATCTTTATAAATATAATACCATGCGGGCAAAGAAAGTTTTTTTTTATATTTATTATGTTTACTGTATTTTTACCAACTTGAAACTCTTGGAAACATAAACAGAAAAATCGAGTCGGAAAGGAAATCACAATGCTAAAAATGTGCGCGGAACTATATCTGGAAAAAAATTCGAATCATAATACAAACAAACAAATGTAAAGAAGGTGCGGAAAGCTATAATCAGAGGAGAAATTTAAACAATCAAAAAAGTATGAATGGAACATTAAACCACAGCTTAATTCTACATTCTGCAACACAAAAATTAAACGGAAATGTAACTTTAGACGAGATGTGGGTCTTGCGCATGAAAAATAAACTTTTAATAAGACACCTTAATGCTACCTTAAATCATCGGTCGTTCGCTCTTTATCGCCTTGCCTTCCGCGCTTTACTACGCCTCGCACGCATGTGCCAACTTTCTCGCTTTGTCTCGCATGGCCAAACTCTTCCTCCACAGCTAATACCTAATACTTATCTACTATTCACAATATTTACATTTTGCTTCTATTGACTTTCGCTCCTTTCTACAGTCTTTCCCTCTAAATCCCTCTTCATCCTTCCTTCTCTTCTTCTCTATCTCACCCCACATCCCCTCCTCCCGCTTCAGCCGCCTTTTTATCCCCTATTTCATGCAATAATACCTTCATGCTTATCTCACTCCTTCCCACTCCCTCGCAATCCTCTAAACAGCTTTTCACCCTTGATTAACCCTTTCGCACAATTCACACCTTATTTTTTCTCCCACACTTCATCCTTGCTGTAAGTTCCTTGATTTCTGTCTCTTATTTTTCACACAAATACTGTGCCCTGCCTTGGCATAATCCACCCATAATTCCCATTGAACCTTAACTCCCTTATTCTCTCATCCTCTTCTGCCTTCGCTTACGCCATACCTTTCTTCTTCACCACTTAATACACCTTTCTCCCCTCCTCATGCATCCCCCCTCTTCCAAAAATTTTGTCTTATGCTAACACGTCCGACTGCCTGTTGGAATCCCTAAACTCGTTCTCCCCGCCTCCCTATTAACAATATAATCAGGCGTATTTCTTGCCAATTCCATACAATAGCACACTCATCAGTAGTGAATCTAAAAATTACATGCTGCTTCCAAAATCATCTGCCAATAACTTCTTCCCCAACACACCAGATCTGCCTCATCACCACATTTGACCACCTCACTTTCTTTTCTATGTGAACATCTACTTCCTCACATCATGGCTACATAGCGAGTAAGAAACACGTTTCGTCAAGACATTTTCTTGTACCTTGTGGCTAATACAACTTTTCATAAAAATCAACGTTGAATACTGAATTTCCTTATTTTACTTTAAGGTTGCAAAATAGAAAATTACCTCTCCATCGGCATCGACAATCATTACTTTTGTTGAATGTAGACTTTACTTTTATATGCTTTTTTTATCTGGTAAAAATCTAGGTTTGTGAAGTTATAGTTTGACGACCATTTTTTATTTACTAGTAGGAATTACTTCTAAATCATAAAGTCAAGAAAATATTTTCCAGGTTCTGTTAAGTATTTTTTTACTCTTTTTGTTTTCATATATAAAATTAAGAAATTTCTATTGTATATTTAAATATAAATATATTTTATGCAGATTGAATAAAATCATATTTATGCACCATAAGTATTATTTGATTATTAAATTTATGAAGAATGCTTGTTTACGTAAAATAAAATA
Organism: Belonocnema kinseyi; assembly: GCF_010883055.1. Lineage (NCBI taxonomy): Eukaryota > Metazoa > Arthropoda > Insecta > Hymenoptera > Cynipidae > Belonocnema > Belonocnema kinseyi. The sequence goes on along the minus strand of NC_046658.1, from coordinate 85,392,822 downwards.
TCTGATATGTGCTAATATATGCACAATTTTGAAGAATTTAAAATAACCAATAAAGTGTAATACCAGAAGGAGTATAGCATCATAAGTGTAAACGAAGTTTATTTGTTTCAACAGAGTTTCCACAAGTGCTGAACAAATCTAGCTATTTTTATCTATATTTATGGAAACCTAAATCAATATTTGTAGGATAATAATTATACAACCATTAAAAATTATAATTTGCATGTCTTTTCTTTTACGCAGGTAATTCAAAGATTGATTCAATAAAGTCGAGAATGAGAACAAATGTTAAATATGAATTAAATTCTTTTAAACACCAGAAGAAAGACCACAATTCACCACCTAAAAATATTGAAAAAGATTTTACTTGTGAAATTGAACATATGAATGTCGGAACTTTAGAAATTAAGGAAGAAATTATCGAAGGTGAAATTTTGTGTGTGTGTTTGGCAAATATCTTTAAAAAACATTCAGCACAAGGTTTAAAAAACCATTTTATTATTCAACTTTCAGATGATAGAACTCTTTCGAATAAAAACGTAAAATCAAGCAATAATCGAATACATCAATCAAAATTATTGAGCATGTATCAGACCAAGAGGAAGCCAAAAATTCAAGAATCAAAAGAGCAATCGGAAAAGAAATACGAATGTGAAAAGTGTGCTCGAAGCTATAGACAGAAAAAAAGATCTGAATCGGCATCAAAAATTCGAATGCTATGTCAATTCACAGTTCAGATATGAATTCTGTGGCAGTCTATTTAAACAGAAGCAACACAAGAATCGCCATATGCGTCACTTGCATCAGAAAATAAAATTAATGACATCACAAATAAGGCTTAATTGTGACAAATGTTCTCGAAGTTATACCACTATAAGTTCTTTAAATCTGCATAAATGGATAGAACACGAGGGCATTTCACGTCAATTTATTTGTGATTGTTGCGGTTACACAGCGAATCTGAAGCATGTTTTGTCCAGTCATATTATTGTACATAATCGCCAATAATTCAGTACACAATTTTAAACCCTAAACGGAGACGAATTTGGTAGAGCCGCTCACCCAACAAGTACAATTATCGCGCCAATCACCCAGTGAACAGTGCCACTTCTGTTTAGTTGAACGGCTCCACTGATTCGGGAAAACCATTACCCCAAACTTAAGGAACCGTTTAACCAACAGTATAGTCCAGCTGTTTTGCATACACGGCATTTGCGGCAGAGTTCCGCGCTTGCGCAGTTTAAGAAAATTTAGCACAACATTTCGAAACGACTGATCTCCGTCAGTTTGGGGTAACAAGTGCCCCGAATTTGGAGCAGACGCCACACCAAATCGAAGTGCATCAACTGTCTCACCGCTAGCACGACGATTTTACCTAACTTCTTTCCGTGTACGAAAATCATAATATCGGTTGAAACAACTCTTTTTCGCATTGCATTATATGTCTGTATACCAAAAATAACTAATGAAAAACAGTACATAATACTGAACTTCATTTATTTATTTGAAGTTTAAGAAGGATTGAATTAACTATCTATTGATATCTACATTAATTATTTGTATTGAATAACGTAGAACTTTTTCTTATATGTATTGTTTATTTGGAAATGATCTAGGTTTGAGAGGTAATAGTTTCATGTTCATCTTGTTTTATTTACTGCTAAGTGTTACTATTAATTTATAAAATAAAATAAATACATTCTAGTTTCTGTTAAATATTTTATACACTGATTTTGTTTTCATAGTTTAAGTTAATACATTTTTGTATTATTATACAAGTATGAATATTTTATCTGTAGGTAATAAAAAAATATTTCTGCATTATAAATATTCTTTTCTTATATAATGGACTTTAAAATTATTTTTTTTGTATAAAATATATCATCTGTAATGTGTGAATGTGTGAATGTGTGAATGTGTTAACCATTTTAAAGAATTTAGAAATAACCAACGAAGTTCAAAATGAGAAGAAGTATAGAGTTATACGTGTAAGCAAAGTTTTCTTTTTAATTAGTGCCTACGCATATTGAAAAAGTCGGCTATTTTTACAGAGATTGCGGGGTGCGCAACCACGTCTTTTTTATGTTCGCATTAATATTAAAAACAGGCAAGCTTTGGAAAGTTTAGCCAAGATTTACAGGATAGTAATCAATTATCTAACCGTTGAAAAATTCTAATTTACATCCTTGTTATTTTTCAGTAAATAAAAGGAGTGATTCGATGGATACAGGCATAAGTTCAATAAGAGACTATAAAGAATATCTTATAAAATACCAGGAACTGCTTACAAATAATGAAAAGGATTTCGCTTTCAAAATTGAATCTGGTAATGAAGCAACTTTGGAAATCAAGGAAGAAATTGTCGAAGGTAAAACTACAAATATTTTCAGTAAATAAATATCTTTAAAAAAGGCCCAGAACATGATTTAAAAAAATTATTGATCAACTTTCAGATTATCGAAATTTATTGAATAGAGGAATAAAACCAAGTGATAATCGAAACTATCAATCAGAAGTACCTGAAATGCATCAGAGCAAAACAAAACAAAAAATTTTTGAATCAAATGTGGAATCAGAAAAGAAATACAAATGTGAAAAATGTGCGCGAACCTATGGACAGAAAAAGGATTTGAATCGTCATCGAAAATTTGAATGCGACGTCATCCCACAGTTTAGATGTAATTTTTGTGGCAAACTATTCAAACGGATAGGTACCATGAGTTCTCATGTGGATCGTGTGCATCATAAAACATACTTGCATACCTCAAAACCAGGGCATACTTGTGACCAATGCTCTCGAAGTTATCGTTCATTAGGTGGTTTATATCAACATAAGCGTTTAGACCATGGAGCAAATAAACCGCAATTTATTTGCTATTTTTGCGGACATAAAACGAATCAAAAATCAAATTTGTCAAAACATATTACTGCACGCCACTCACTGTAGTCACTTTAAAAACATTTTTTGTACTGAAACCATTTTCATAATATAAGTTGAAAAATTATTATTCTTCCATCGGACTAATATGTCTATATTTGAATTGCAATATATTAATAAAATGAATAAACGCATGAAATATTTAAAGGAGTTTCAATTAAAATACGAATTTTTTAATTACTAGCAAGACTACTCAGTTGTCAGTAAACTTAACTCGGTTCCATAATATTACTTAAGAAATAAAATAATATTTTTGTGTGCACTCTCTTTTGATTTTAAATTTATTATTAATTAATTCCACGCTTCTTTTGAGGTCCCAATATTCCCCGATGTAAAAATAAGTTACTCTTACAAACATATAGAAGAAGAATTTTTATACAAAAATTGTAATGTAATATGATTTTATTTGGGTTATTCGAAAAGCGTTATTTGTCCACACACATGGTTTTAATGCATCTCGATAAGTAAGAACTATTACGCACGCGAAAATTCAATCCTTAAAAAAATTTTTCATTTCGATTGAAAAGCTCTAACGTAGTAATTTTCATTTTTAAAAAAGTAATTTAAGGTAAATACGCAAACTATTTAACAGTTTAAATTACTTTCTTGTGAAAATTTCTACATAATACTGAGTTTTACTTTTCGAACGTTCAGAAAGAGTAAACTTACGCTCCATCGATGTCGCATAATTTTCTTTTTTTAAATATCGCCTTCACATTTACTGTCACTCTGTATCGATATCGATCATGTATTTAATAACAGTATACTGAATTCGTATCGAAAATTTTATTTAAGAAATAAAATAAAATTTTCGCGTTAACATTTTTTGAAATTTTTAAATCGATTTCTACTAAGCTGCATGATCCTTTCGTGGTCCCTATCTGCCCTAATGTAAAAAAACGTACGCCTATAAACAATTAACTCAATACGGTACGAATTTAAAAAAAAATGTAATGGAGTTGTTTATTAAATCTACACATGCTACAGGATAAGGATCAAAATCGTCGGACTACTAATTGATTCTTTTACGTTATTATTTTCTAGATCAACATAGTGCTTCAAGTAAAACTAAAAGTTTACAAAGGGTTTCGAAAATATCAGCAGACAAACTAGTTGGTGAACCGTTTTCTGTTCTTCGCAGCACTGAATTTTCGAAATTTAAAACTGTTTTTGTAAAACAAGAGGAGGAAGAGCATAATCTTATTTATGGAGGAATGCAAATAGATAAAAACTCTATAACCACTGAAATTTCTTCTGCCAATAATTTTAGAGCCAAAGATTTATCTTGCCTAATTGAATACGACAATGACGAATCTTTAGATATCAAGGAAGAAATAATCCAAGGTTTGGATAATTTGAAAAATTACTACATTTAAACAAAAATTATAAATTGAAAACTTGCTAATACGTTTTTTTGAATTTTCAGATCAAGCGAAAGTCACAGGCCAGAAATATGATGACAAATATGAGCGGAAGAAAAAGAAGCAGGGAATTAAGATTTTAAATCATAAACCAGAAAATGAATACAAAAAACGCGATACCGTGCCACTTTTCGGGTGTAAATTCTGCGGCAAACAATTTACGCGAACACATTACTTGAGTCGACACGTAAAACGAGTACATCTTAAATCAAACACACAAACATCGAAATCCACCTATAAATGCGACAAATGTTCTCGAAGTTACAATTGGCCATATGGTTTAAAACGACATAAACTTTTAGAACATGGGTCTGTTACACCGCAATTCACTTGCGATATTTGCGAATTCAAAACTAAACGCAAAGATACCTTGTCATTTCATATTATTTCAAAACATCTCAATAAGTAATAACTGTTATGCACTCGAAATTTCCATCTTTAGGAAATTTCTCATACCAATTTAAAAAACTATTTTCTGAATTACAATATATGC
>NC_046658.1:85385846-85387870 GCF_010883055.1 Belonocnema kinseyi | reverse complement strand
CTAGTGTTCTTATTTTTCCTAGTTTCCATTTTACATCGTTCGTTCTCTCGCTCGATACGGCTAAGAAAAAAGCACGAATAAGAAGTGAGAATCACGAACGGTCAATCATTCGAACGCTAACCGCGCCTGCTTATCACATTTTCTATGATGATCCCTTTAGTGTAAGTTTTATGAGAAGGTTTACTTGCAATTTGTTTTCTCACGATCTTTTCTGAAAATAGAAAAAAACAGAGAAATTAACCCCTGGACTTAGTTCGGTTTCTAATTCATCTATCCATGAAAGTAAATAGATTTTCTGTAATTTTTTAATACCTAAATCTGATCCGAATTTAATATAATCTTTTTTTAATATTATGAAACGATGGTTATTATTATTAATTCAGTTTTATTCTCCGTCATGATCTGTTTATTCGCCCATCTTTTTTAAAATTAAAAGTCGAATCTCCTTGTAAGGACATCAGCTAATATATGATGTGATTATACATGGGTTATTAATTGAATCTATGTCTGCTACAGGATAAGGATTAAAATCATGGAAAACTACTCATGTTAATTTTGAATTTATAATTTTCTAGGTCTTCCGGTCAAGAGAGGGCTTGACAAATCAACAAGAGGAGAGAATGGTAGGCCAGATTTTTGTAGATCCACTCACATTTCTTCGAACATTAAGTCTAGGATTAAGACTTTAATTCAGTACGATATGGATGAAGCTTTGGATATCAAAGAAGAAATCATCCGAAGTATGACTGTTTTTATTAAAATATCCTTAATGAAACTATAAAAGGACAATGTCATATTAAATTTGGTTAAATTTTCAGATCCAGAGACAATTACAGTCCAGAAACGAAATAAGATAAATGAGTCTTAAATTGTGTACCGTTTATATAAGAGGAGATGATATTTCAAAATCTGAGCCCAAAGTACGGGGCTCGAAGAATCAGAAGTTTCAGGATTCAAATACGGAAATGAAGTACACATGCACCAAGTGTGCTAGAACCTATAAACGTAAACAGACTTTGACCTTTCATTGCAAATACGAATGTGGCGTCATGCCACAATTCAGTTGTAAATTGTGCGGCAAACTGTTTAAACGGAAATATGACATGAATATTCATGTCGATCACGTACATCACAAGACAAGATCAAGGAAGTCGGTATCAATGCATAAATGTGACATATGTCCTCGAAGTTACATTTGGCCGAATGATTTAACTCGACATAAACGTACAGGACATGGATCAGTCGTACCACAATTTTTTTACGATTCTTGCGAATATAAAACGAATATGAAAAGAAATTTGTTAAAACACATTGCTTCATCTCATTTAAAGATATCGAAATCGAGGCATAATTGCGACAAATGTTCTCGAAGTTACAATACGATAAGTACTTTAAATCGGCATAAACGTTTAGAGCATGCAATAGTTATACCACAATTTGATTGTGATTGGTGCGAGTATAAAACGGAACGGAAAGAAGATTTATCGAAACACATTATTTCCCGGCACTTACAGACATCGGAAACAAGGCATAGTTGCGACAAATGTTCGCGAAGTTACAAATGGCCATATGGTTTAAATCGACATAAACTTTTAGAACATGCAGCAGTCATGCCACAATTTACTTGCGATATTTGCTATTTCAAAGCTAAACACAAATATGTCTTGTCAAATCATATTACTTTAAAACATGTCAATAATTAACGATTATTACGCTCGCGAAGCTTCTATGCTCAGGAGCTTTCTAATGCTAATTGAAAAAAACTTTTTTTTTCATTAGAGTACATTTTTGCTATGTTCAGGGAAGGCAGATTTACTCTGAATTTATAACGATATAATCTATATTTTTTCAGTGTGGAATTTGTTACCATATGTTGTATTTATTTGGAAATTAATAGTTATGGAAGGTATGGTCAGGACCATTTTCAGTTAGATTCACTAACACATGTTAGTTATAATCAACCAGAAAAATTGAGTGCCCTTAATTCATTTTTATTATTTAAGAAATGTTTCTTCTATCAAGAG
>NC_046658.1:85384628-85385746 GCF_010883055.1 Belonocnema kinseyi | reverse complement strand
TTCAGTTAGATTCACTAACACATGTTAGTTATAATCAACCAGAAAAATTGAGTGCCCTTAATTCATTTTTATTATTTAAGAAATGTTTCTTCTATCAAGAGTTAATAAAATGACATTTTGACACTGTAAATAGTTTTTTTTTTGTAAAATTCTTATCAGATGTACTACCCGTAGAAGTATAACACCGTACGTCCAATAGAATTTTATTCAAATTCGTATCCGTTATGCTTACGAATTTGGGGTTCCTTCTATGTCAAACAAATGAGCTGTCTCGCAAATGATACGAATATTTGAAAATTATTGGAAATTGAATTTTAATTTTCTCTAGAAAATTAAATAATTCTAGTTACATAGTTCGTCATGATTTGTAAAATTGTATTACTCTGTTTTGTTTTCTAAGAATCACCTCCTATTCCCATTAAGATGACCCGTATTTTTCACTTTTTTTAATTTCTCTTCTACCACTCCTCAGTATTGTTTGAATCCCAAAAAAATCTCTAAATTTGAGCGTAATCGGTTAATAATTATAGGGGTCGCGAAAAGGCCATGAAGTTTTCCATTCATTTAACATGGAAACAAACCTGCTTTTTTTAAATCTATTATTTAAACGCGATGATGTGTTGCAAATTATTCCGCGTTTCAGTATATGGTTTAGAATTCGTCACGGAATAAGTATTAATCATAAATTTGGAAGAAAAGTAACTTCAAACGATTCTTATGGGTCCCCGAAGAAATCCCCATGAGTGAAAATTTAGAATTTTACTTAATATTGCGGTGTATTAGCGCTTGTTGAAAGCTTTTTCATAAATAATTATTTATAGGTCAGTTAAGAATTGTCAATTATCTTTTAACTAATTTTAATTGTATATACAATTTTTATTTGTTTAAACATTTTTTTGTAGATAAGTCTCGAAATAATCATATTTTGCAGATGATAAGAGTTCTTTAATCAATTATAACAACGAGATAATTTTCTTAAATAATTTTACAAATAAATTTATAGTACACCAAACTCTCGCTTTTAGTCCAGTGTCGGGGTTTGCCTTCAAATAACCTTGGACTGATTTCGGGGGGATCGAAACGTAAACAGTGAGGGCCGCCTGACTCGCTTCCAAATG
>NC_046658.1:85348376-85384528 GCF_010883055.1 Belonocnema kinseyi | reverse complement strand
ATATTTTCAGATCAAGAGACTACAGGCGAAAATCGTAATACAAAGTACAAACCAAAACTCTCTGCCATTTATATGAAAGAAAATAATATTTTTTCTGCAAAACACAATTTGCGGAGTGGAAAGAAGCAGACAATTCCAAAACCGAGTAAAAAGCCGGAGAAGAAATACAATTGCGAAAGGTGTGCTCGAACCTATAAACTGAAACATCATTTGATTTGTCACCAAAAATTTGAATGCGACGTCATGCCACAATTCAGTTGTAAATTCTGCGGTAAACAATTTAAACGGAAATATAACTTGAATCGGCACCTGTTTGTTGTGCATCTTAAAAGAAACTTAAAAACATCGCAAGCGAGGTTTAATTGCGACAAATGTTCTCGAAGTTACATTTGGCCGAACGACTTATGTCGACATAAACGTGAAGAACATGCAGCAGTCAAGCCAGAATTTTTTTGCGATTGTTGCGAATATAAAACGAATCGGAAGGCAAATTTGTTAAAACACATTAATTCACGCCACTCACAGAAATCAAAATTAATGCACAAATGCGACAAATGTTCACGAAGTTACACTTGGGAAAATGCTTTAATTCGACATAAACGTTTGGAACATGCAGCAGTAAAACCACAGTTTACTTGCGATTGTTGCGAATATATAACAAATCAAAAGGCAAACTTGTCAAAACACTTTAAACAAAAACATCTCAATAATTAATAGTTAATGCGCAAGTGAAATTTCTATTCTTAAGAAATTTTTGATACTAATTCTAAAAACTCTTGTATGCATCAGGATAGACTTTCTAATATTTCGAGCAGGTATATTTACTCTACCACGATAGCGAAACCAATTACTTTTCTCTAGTGAATATTTTGTTATTTTACATTTTGTTTATTCGGAAAATTATAAAGATGAGAAGGTAGGTATAGATTGAGGAACATTTTCGTTTTGATTTGCTAACAAATGTTATTGATACTACACGAGAAAGATTTGACACGTTCAATACATTTTGATAATATAAGTTAAGAAATGTTTTTTTCAGCTCAATATTTCTTGATCGATTTCAGCTCAATATAATTTGATCGGGATTTATTCAAATAGAATTTAGACTTTGTACTAAGTGTTGTACTATTAAACCAGTAGATTTATAACATCCTACGTGTGTACTAAGTTTATTAAAATATATATCCGCTACAGTGTGAAAACAAGAAGTCTTATGGAACAATATTAATGATTAGAAATTGAAATTCTCGCAAATTTTGTATTCTTACTGTATCCAATAAATAAGGTACAATAAAAATGATGCAACTGTTTTTTTGTTGTTTTTTTGTTAGCGCCGAGTTAATTCTAATCAAGCATCTGTATAATTTTTAACAAAGCTTCTTACACCATTATTACTTGAATGGACGAGCATATTTTGTGCTGATTTGTAAAATGTTGTTCCAGAAAAAAAAGTTTACTGTTAAAAAAATACCGATTCCAAAACTTATAAAGATGGAAGACTCAATTGAGTAGTCTTAACGCAAATGCCCAAAGGGGTTCTGAAAAAAACATGTTAAAGAATTCATTTACGAACTTACATATGTGACAAAAAGCCACGATTGATAATTTTTCATAAACGCAAGGGATGTACATTTAAAAATACTTAACTTTTAGTACTAACGTTAGATACGATATTTTCCTTACTAGAACATTAATATTTTTATATTACTATATACTCCTATATTTTGAAACTTTCAAGGAATGCTCGTGAATATTCTTCAAACTCCACTCTACCTAGTATTTATTTTACCCAAAATCATATGACGTCATCACTTTTTTTATATTATTTTAATTCTACCGAAATACATACTATTTTGCATCATTTTTTAAAACTGAAGTGCCACATGCTATGAAAATTTTTTCTTACGAGTTTTCGTATTGGACTCTTTTTATTCATGCGAAAAACTATTTTACATAATCGCTAATTAACATTATGTCTTATGATCAAATAGCTATTTTTCATTATTTTTATTATTTGGAATTATCATTATACAGAACTTTTATATTATAGAACCACTATTTTACCTAACGCGTCATCCATAAATGACGTCACCCTCTTATAGGGAAGGGAGATTTAGGGGGTGAAATGAAAAAATGGGTAGACGTAATTTATGGACGACGCCTAGTATTCATTGGAAATTATTTTTCCTATAATTTCTCCTAAAAGTACAAAAAGGAGAGAATTTAAGACCTGGGCTTGGCATTTGATCCAAAATTGGTTCAGTTTCTTAGGTTACGTACACATGAACTTGAATAGATTGCAAAGATATTGACTAATATATCATTTGATTCTGCATGGGTTATTAATTGGGTCTATATCTCCTACAGGATAAAGATTAAAATCATTAAAAAATACTATTTTTAATACTCACCTTATAACTTTGTAGATCAAAAGACCAAGAGTGAGCTGAAGAAATTAGCAGGCATATTGGATGGTGGACAATATTTTTATAAAATTAGTGGCGTTCCTCCTAGCAACAATAATTCTAGTTCCAAGACTTTAATTTATAACGACTATGATGAAACTTTGGAAATCAAGGAAGAAATTGTCGAAGGTATCAGTATATATTTATATAATTAAAATATTTAAATTACAGAAATGCGGAATAAAAAATTGCCAATTACATTTTGGTACATTGTCAGATTCACGATTTATCATTTTCCATAAACGCAAGGTTTGTGACTGCATCACTGTTTTATATTATTTTTATTCTACCGAAATACATGCTATTTTGTATCATTTTTTTAGACTACAGTGCCACATGCTATGAAATTTTTTTTACGAGTGTTTCTTTTAAATTATTCTTATTCATCCGAAAAATTGTTTTACATTATGGCTTATTAACTTTATTTGATATGACCAAGTTGACATTTCACATGATTTTTATTATTTTGAAATACTATTTTATATAACTTTTATTATATAGAATCACTATTTTGTCTAAGGCGGCATCCATAAATGACGTCACGCACTTAGAGTGACCTAATTTATGTATGTGTATGGGTTATTAATTGAATCCGTATCTGCTGCAGTATAAGCATTAAAAATCATGAAAGTTTCTATTTGTAATATTCATGTTTTAATTTTCTAGAGATACATGTGAAAAGTGATCCGCAGAAATCAACAGAAAGACAGGATGTTCCGCCAGATTTTTGTATAATTACTCAAATTTCTCCGGACAATAAACCTGATAATAAGACTTTACTTGATTACGGCTATGATGAAACTTTGGTAATCAAAGAAAAAATCATCGCAGGTATCAATATATATTCATATAATCAATAGTCTATTACATTATAAATAGGATTAGCCACGTCTTTAGATGGGGAGTGCAATGTTCGCAGAACTAGTTGTGAAATCATAACCAAAGGCAATGGTTTTTCTAGTCATCTTTGCGAACATTGAATTCGCTTGAAGACGTGTAACCCCACGAGTGATGTATGATTTTTTCTTAGCAGCAATCATGTTATAAAATTGTAGAGCCCCCTGAAAAGTGAGTGCTACCTTTACCTAAATAGTATGAGAACTTCTCATTAACTGACTGTTTTTAAAAAATGATGCTGATCACTGTCCGAACACTCTTCTGGTTTGTTTTCTTCATTTATCAAATTTCACGAAGGCCAGTTGATATTTATCCCTAGCTTTTTCGCGTAGTAAATCTTGGTTGGCTTTTTAGTTAGGTTTTCCAGGATTCTGAGTATACAAAAATTTACAATTTATACCATTTTGCGATATAATTGCAGATAATTGAAGGTTTCAGAAATTTTATTGAATTTTATTGGCGTTATTAAGTGGCTATTTCTTGATCTAGTTATCGCACTGCGCGGTGGCCTTCGGAACTAATTATCCGTTATATGGTCATAACATGGTGTTTTCGAGTAAAATATTTTAATCTTAGAAGTACGGAATAAAAACTTGCCAATTACATTTTGGTACATTTTCAGATCTTAAGACTACAGATAAAAATAGTCATCGAAATTACGAATCGAAATTCTGTACCATATATATGAGAGAAAATTTGTTTTCTGCTGAAAACAAACTGCGGAGTCAAAAGAAGCAGAAAATTCAGGATTTAAGACAGAAACCGGAAATCAAATACAAATGTGAAAAATGTGCTCGAACCTATTCACATTCAAATACTTTGAAATATCATGTCAAATACGAATGCAACGTCACGCCATGTTTCAAATGTAAATTCTGTGGCAAAGTATTTAAACGGAAATCTGGCAGAACTCGGCACGTTCGTGTTGTACATCTTAAAAATAATATAAAAACGTCACAAGCGAGATATCATTGTGACAAATGTTCGCGAAGTTACAAATGGTCAAATGGTTTAAATCGTCATAAACGTTTAGAACATGCAGCAGTCAAACCACAATTGTTTTGCGATTATTGCAAATATAAAACGAATGAAAAAATGAATTTATCAAAACACATTACTTCACGACACTCACAGGAATCGAAATCGCTGCATAAATGTGACAAATGTTTGCGAAGTTATGTTTCGTTATGTGGATTAAATGAGCACAAGCGTAGAGAGCATGCAGCAGTCAAACCACAATTTTTTTGCGATTTTTGCGAACATAAAACAAACCAGAAAATACACTTGTCAAGACACATTACTTCATTACATTCACAGTCTTGGAAATGAAATCGACTTAACTGTTTAGAACATGCAGGATTCAACCGCTATTTTTTATTTGCGGTATTTTGGATTACAAAACTAAACGCAAATGTAACTTTTCAAGACATAATACGTCAAAACATTTCAATAAGTAATAATTTGTAATAAAATAACTTTATTACAAAACTTAGATTTCCTAAAGGATCCTTTCGTAATGCAATACCGTAAATGTATAAATATATTGAACATTCAAAGGAATTTAAGATATAACATATTGTTTTGTGTCTGTAGATTTATAACATCTTACGTGTAAACGAAGTCTACTAAAATTTATATCCGTTTCAGTGTGAAAACAAGATTTCTTCTGTGTCCAATAAATAATAAGATTAGACCTGATGTTATCCTTAATAAAGCATAAATATTTTTAATTTATTTGAAACTCACTATTTTATATTCTTTGTATTCCTCCCAAAAAAATATTTTACATAATTGCTAATTAACATGATTTATATGACCAAATTACCAGTTTACATCATTTTTATTATTTCGAAATACCGTTTGATATAAATTTTAATTTATAAAACACTATTTTACCTGAGGCGTCATCTATAAATGACGGCATGTGTTTATAGAGTATGGAGGTGTTGATTCTGAGGATTTTTCTGCGTGGATCCAACGTTTATTGGAAGCTGGGAGGCGTAAAAATAAAAAATAGGCAGACGTGGTTTATGGACGACGCCTAATATTTATTAAAAATTATATTTCCTATAATTTATCTTGAAAATGTAAAAAGCAGAGAAGATGAATCGATCAAAAATTGGTTTGGCTTCTCAGTCACATACGCATGAAGTTAAAAAGATTAAAAAGATATTCACTAATGTATAATGTGATTCTGCATGGCGTATTAATTGTGTCTGTATCTCCGGCATGATAAAGATTAAAATCATTAAAAATTATTATTTGTAATATTCACCTTATAATTTTTCAGATCTACATACGAAGAGTGATCCGGAGAAATTAACAGGAATATTGGATGCTGGGAAATCTTTTTGTACAACTTCTCACACATCTTCGGATAATAAGTCTGGTACCAAGACTTTTATTGAATACGACAATGACGAAACTTTGGAAATCAAGGAAGAAAGCATCGAAGGTATCAGTATATATTCATATCATTTAAATATTTTAATTATAGAAATACGAAATAAAAACTTGCCAATTACATTTTGTCCATTTTTAGATCTAGAGACTACTGATCAAAATCATCATAAACAGTACAAATCGAAATTCTGTACCATATATATAAAAGAAGATGATATCTGTCCTCCTAAAAACAAATCGCAAAGTCAAAAGAAGCAGAAAATTCAAGATTCAAAAAAGAAACCGGAAATGAAATACAAATGCGAAAAGTGTGCTCGAACCTATTCACATATAAAAAGTTTGGAACAGCATCAAAAATACGATTGCAACGTCACACCACAATTCGAGTGTAAATTTTGCAACAAAGTATTTAAACGAAGATTTGGCAGACGGGAGCACGTTCGTCTTGTACATATTAAAGCGAATATACAAACATCGCAAACGAGGCATAATTGCGACAAATGTTCGCGAAGTTACAAATGGCTACATGGATTAAATCGACACAAACGTTTAGAACATGCGGCAGTCAAACCACAATTTACTTGCGATTTTTGTGGTAAAACAGCGAAAGAAAAAGCTGTTTTGTTAAGACATATATCTTCTCATCATCTTAAGCAATAAAATATATTGAACTTTGCAAGTTAAAGACAACTAATAATTGATAAACATCTCAATAAATAATAATTATTATTGATACGACTAGTCTTAGGCAATTTCTCATTGTAATTTAACCCTCAGGGTACGCACTGGGTTAGCCATACCCGAGCTAATTTTTAAAGTTGGCCTCTGGGAATATATACCCAGTTCGTACGGAACGTGGAAAAATCCGTTTTTTGTAAAAATTAAAAAGTACCTCTTTACAAACATTTTATGCAGTAGAATATACTGGTATACATAATAACATCATTTTAAATTTATTTTGACAGTATTATATTGAATATAATGCTGCCCCATAGGAAGACTAGCACAGCTAGCCGTAAAGTGTATGCCCGTGAGTTCTGATACTTTTCGTACTTTACCAGAGGGAATGCATATCACAGACGCATTTGTTGACCATAAAATATCTAAAAAGAAACGCTGCAATTTGTGTCCCAGTTCACTTGACCATATATCATTTTACCAGTACTTATGGTGTGACTAGGCCATATGCAAGGAGCATGTAGGTAACATATGCTGCGAGTGCGCAAATAACTGGTAATAGTATTTAGTTTACTGCATTCAAACAAAAAATGTAAGCATTTTCTTTTGTTTGTTTATGTTATACTCATCAATATTCTACATAACAAATATTTTTTCCATTGTAAAATATATTTCTTTTTACGACATTTATGATAAATTAACTAAATAATGTTTTATCTCTACACCAAAAAACGCTCACTTTCGCAGTTTGAAAAAATCTATTTTTTGGAGCGAATCGAAAAATAAATGCGGCCATTTTAAAGTACAGCTTTTCAGCTTTGGAAACCTACTTATACAAATTTTTTATCTTTTTTTTAAATGGCAAGCTTTTGAAAAAAGATTTCATCAAATGTATTTGAAAATTGTTTATATTGTCAAATATTACTTTGTTAAATAAAACAGTGTCACAAGTCTAATAAAACCATCGTATTTCTGAGTAAATTTCCTGTTAAATTGAAAAAGAATGGTTTAAATTGACGCATTACAGTCGAATGTACTGTCCCTCAAAGTTGCCGGGTTAGCTAACCCATGTCCGTACGGAATGTAACATTTTTATAGTCCGTACCCTGAGGGTTAAAAACCTGTTTGGTGCATTAGGGTGGACTTTCTGATGTTCCGGAAAGATATATTTGCTCTGCCTTTATATCGAAATAAATTACTTTTCTTTCATGTAGAATTTTTTGTTATAAATTTGGTCTATTTAAGAATTTACAGTTATTTCGATTTACTAACAAATGTTCGCAATGTACACCAGAAAGGCTTGGTGCATTGAATTCGTTTTGATAATAAAATTGAAGGACTCTGTGAAACATTGAAAGGAATTGTCACTCAATCCGAAGCAAGTAATTGTTTGTAATAATAATAAATGTTTGTTTAAAAAATAAAGATTTTCTCGATGAACAGAAAGGAGGAGATCTTAAAGTACCAAAAGAACCCGTTTCTCTACCTGCAATTACGCGATAGCGTAAAGATATTGCGGAGAAAAGAGCTATTGAAAAATTAAGCAGGACGCTTTAAGAGAAAGAAATGCAGTAAAAGGCCAAATCGAAAGAAAATAGAGAACAATCTTCATAATTAGAAAGTAAAATTCTTGATAATTTCATATTTATTCTGTGTTGAATAAATAAGCCATAACAAAAATTGTTCCACTGTTTTTTTAGCTCCGAGTTCATTTTAATTTCGCATATGGATAATTCTTAACAAAGCTTATTTACACAATTTTTACTGAAGTAAACGACAAATTCTAACTACATCTAGTATTTAGTATGTAAAAATGACTAGCAATTTAAGTATAATTCGCTATATACTTTACAATGACTATTTTATATTATTTTTAATCCACTCAATTATTTATATGATCAAATTACCATTTTACATAATTTTTATTATTTCGAAATACTATTTCATATAACTTTCATTTTCCAGAATCACTATTTTACCGAAGGCGTCATCTATAAATGACGTCACGCACTTATAGGGTAGGGAAATGTTGATTCTGAGGATTTTTCTGTGTGGATAAAGCGTTCAATGCAAGGCGGGATGCGTAAAAATAAAAAAATTCGTACGCGTAATTTATAGACAACGCCTAATATTTATTGGCAATTATTTTCCCTACAATTTTTCTAGAAAATGTAAAAAGGACAGAAGATGTTCGTTCTAAAATTGGTTTAGTTTTTCAGTCACATACGCATGAAGTTTAAAAGATTATAAAGACATTTCCAAATGTATAATTTTATTATGCATGGGTTATTAATTGAATCTATATCTGCAACAGGATGAAGATTTAAATCACTAAAAATTAATATTTGTAATATTCACCTTATCATTTTTGCAGATATACAGATCAAGAGTGAGCCGAAGAAATTAACAGGAATATTGGATGGTGGGCAATATTTTTATCCAACTATAGACTTTCCTTCTAGCAACAATAATGCCAAGACTTTAATTGATTATGACTATGATGAAACTTTGGAAATCAAGGAAGAAAGCATCGATGGTATCAGTATATATTTATATAATTATAATATTTTAATAATAGAAATACGGAATAAACACTTACTAATTACATTTCGGTACATTTTCAGATCAAAAGACTACAGATAAAAGTAGTCATCAAACTGACGAATCAAAATTCGGTGCTATATATATGAATGAAGGTAATATTTTACCTTCTGAAAACAAACAGCCGATTAAAAAGATGAAGATGATGCAGGAATCAAGGCATAAATCAGGATGGAAATACAAATGCGAAAAGTGTGCTCGTACTTATTCACAAATAAATAGTTTGAAATATCATGTAAAATACGAATGCGAGGTCACGCCAGGTTTTGAGTGTAAATTCTGCGGCAAACTATTTACACGGAAATATGGCAGAAGTCTTCACATGCGTGTTGTACATCTTAAAACGAATACACAATCGTCACAAGCGAGGCATAATTGCGACAAGTGTTCTCGAAGTTACAAATGGCCACATGGTTTAAATCGACACAAACGTTTGGAACATTCAGCTTCAAAACCACAATTTATTTGCGACAATTGTGGTTATAAAACAAATCGGAAATCAACTTTGTCAACACACGTTACTTCGCGCCACTTACAGGTATCGAAATGAAATCGTCATGAACACAAGCCTAATCTTCTAAGACATATTACTTCAAAGCGTCTCAATAAGTAATAATTATTACCCACATGATAGTCTAGCCTTAGGAATGTTCTCATTTTAAGGAAAAATCTCTTTTGTTCACTAGGGTTGACTTTCTGATTTTTAATTTTAAAATTCAGAATCTGTGGATCTGAATGAGTATAACCCCGGAATATTATTTTCAAAGAAATTTTAATATTCTATAAGGATCTTCGAATCCATAAGAAATGCGTAAAAACAAACAACATTTTCGGTATCGTAGTCAAACAAGTATAATTTCGTCAAGAAATAGGAACTTGTCTCCGAGACATAAATTAAAGTCTTGCTCCGTCTCAAAGATGATACCTATATTTCTCATCTTTGAGACGGAGCCAGACTTCAATTTATATCTTGGAGAGAAGTTTCTATTTCTTTAAGACATATACTGAATTCGAAAATTTCAAATTTAGCCTGTGTTGATTGGGGGCAATTTAAGTCAACACAAGTTGAAGAATTTTCAATTAGGTTACCTTTATATCGACATAAATAACTTTTCTTTAATGTATTAATTTTCATTATAAATTTTTTTTAAAGTGATTGGTTTGTAGATTTATAGGTGGAGGACCATTTTCGTTTCGATTTTCTAACAAATTTTCGTAACGCACACCAGGAAGACTTGCTACATTGAATTCGTTTTGACAATAAAATTTTTTCTCGCAGCCAAGCAT
The DNA here is from genome assembly GCF_010883055.1 of Belonocnema kinseyi. Lineage (NCBI taxonomy): Eukaryota > Metazoa > Arthropoda > Insecta > Hymenoptera > Cynipidae > Belonocnema > Belonocnema kinseyi. The sequence continues at coordinate 85,374,197 of NC_046658.1, read as the reverse complement.
AAATATATTTAATGAAAAGTTAATAAAGTAACATTTCGAATTTGTATATAGTCGTTTATTATTATCAAACTTTTACCAAATTCATTGAAGAATCCTTTGTCAATCAAATACTCGAAATGTATAAGTATATGAAAGATGTGAAGAAATTTAAAATAGAAAATATTGTTTCGTACCTGTAGATTTATAACATCTTACGTGTAAGCAAAGTTTATTAAAATTTATATCCACTTCAGTGTGGAAACATAATGTTGTAGAGAACAATCTTGATAATGAAAAAGTTAAATTATCGAAGTTTTTGTATTTTTTCTGTTTCGCACAGATAAGCTATAACAAAAATGGTTTCAGTGTTTTTTTTTTGTATGGGTAATTCTTAACAAACATTATTATACAATTTTTCATGAATAAACGACAAAACACTCTTAAAAAAATACCTATACCTAGTATTTATTTTACCGAGAATTGAGTGACCTGATCAATATTTTATATTATTTTTATTCTACCAAAATACATACTGTTTTGCATAATTTTTGTTTAACTGAATCGCCATATGCTATCGAAATTTTTTCTGATGAGTTTTCATATTATATTATTTTTATTCATACAAAAAACTATTTTACATAATGGTTAATTAACATTACTTTATGTGACCAGATGGCAATTTTACATCAATTTTATCATTTCGAAATATAATTTTGCATTACTTTTATGTTATAGAACCACTATTTTACTTAAGGCGTCATCCATAAATGACGTCACTCACTTTTAGGGAAGGGAGGTGGAGTGGGTGAAAATGAAAAAAATGAGTAGACATAATTTACGGAAGACGCCCAATATTTATAAAAAATAATTTGTCCTATAATTTCTCTTGAAAATTCAAAAAGGCGAGAATTAAAGACCTGAACTTGGTTTCTAATAAAAAATTGGTTCAGTTTCTTACTCACATACGTATGAAATTGAATAGATAAAAAGATATTGAATAATGTGTAATGCGATTCTGCATAAGTTATTAATTGAGTATATCTTCTACATGATAAAAATTAAATTCTTAAAAAATTACTATTTTAATATTCACCTTATAATTTTTTAGATATACAGAGCAAGAGTGAGCCGAAGAAATTTGCAGGAATATTATATGGTAGACAATATTTTTATAAAAATAGTAGCATTCCTCCTAGCAACAATAAATCTAGTTCCAAGTCTTTAATTTATTATGACAATCATAAAACTTTGGAAATCAAGGGAGAAAGCATCAATGGTATCAGTATATTTTATATAATTAAAATATTTAAATTACAGAAATACGGAATAAAAACTTGCCAACTACATTTTGGCACATTTTCAGATCTAGAGACTACTGAAAAAAATCCTCACAAAAAATAAGAATCGAAATTTTGAACCATATGTATAAAAGAAGATATCTTTTCTGCTGAAAGCAATTTGCGAAGTCAAAGGAACCGAAAATTCAGGATTTAAAACATATACTGAAAATGAAATACAAATGCAAAAAGTGTGCTCGAACCTATTCACATATGAATAGTTTGGAACATCATCTAAAATATGAAGCAACGTCATACCATGTTTCGACTGTAAATTCTGTGGCAAAGTATTTGAACAGAAATCTGGCAGAACTCGGCACGTTCGTGGTGTACATCTTAAAAAGAATATATAAACATCAGAAACCAGGCATAATGGCGACAAATGTTCGCAAAGTTATGTAAGGTCATCTGATCTGAATCGACATAAACGTTTAGAACATGCAGCAGTAAAACCACAATTCATTTGCGATTTTTCATGGTCAAATAGCGAAAGAAAAAGTTGTTTTGTTAAGACATATGTATTTTCATCATATCAAGCAATAAAGTATATTAAACTCTACAAGTTAAGGACATATTAATTGAAAAACATCTCAATAAGTAATAATTATTGCGCATGTGATACGACTAGCTTTAGGAAATTTCTCATTGTAACTGAAAAAATTCTATTGCGCCTTAGGTTCGACTTTCTGATGTTCCGGGAAGGTATACTTGCTCTGGCTCTATCTCAACATAAATTTCTTTTCTTTAATGTAGAATTTGTTATCATACCATTTTGCTTATTTAAGAAGTTATATGTGAAGGTATAGGTTGAGGGGCATTGTCGTTTTGATCTACTAACAGATGAAGAGGCCGCCGTCTAAACCTGTTAACTGAAATTTCTTTTGCAATTGATTTTTTTTGTATTTTCCGGAACATATTTTATATGCAGCTAATATCCCGAAAGTGAAACGGCAAAAATCCGTTTAGTTTTTTTCCCACGGTCTAAACCTGTTAACTGCTAATGGCGTCTCATGGGAAATAAAAGGACGTGCGTGACGAAAGTTTTTTGTGGCTTCTCTCACGTCATCTTCAATGTTGTCGTCTACAGATCGCTGTGAATACGAAGGTGAGCGACGCGTCTCCATTACTAACACTCAACAAATTTTTGCAATAAACTATTTTAAATGTTTGCAAGCACATCTATGTTTGGTTTGCGATTCCAAACATTTTGACATATAAAACTTGCATGCAGCTTGAAAAACAACGCAGATAACAACTGCAGATAACAGGTTTAGACCGCTAGACCCTTTGTATAGCTGTCAATTGTCATATAAGGTTGAGTTTTGATTAAAATATTATAAAAATAATTTTTATTATTTTTTTCTGTAAAATGAACAGAAAATATTTTGCAGTTTAAAAAATATTGAAAATTGCAAAAATAGCAACGGTTTTCCTTCGCCGTGTAAAATTCCCTAACGTCAGTTAACAGATTTAGACTGCAGACACTTGAAATGTTCGTAATGTACACAAGAAAAACTTGGTGCATTGAATTCTTTCTGATAATAAAAGTTACGAGATTTTTGTTCTTTCAGGCAAACGTAAATATATTTAATCAGGAGTTAATAAAATAAAATTTCGACTTTTTAAGAGTTCTTTTATTATTATCAAACATTCACCATATTCACTTAAGAATCCTTTTGTAAAGAAAATACCCGATATGTATAAATATATGAGACATTTATACGAATTTTCACACAATCAGTCGCAAATAATTGTTTATAACAATAATAATTGTTTTCAGAAAATAAAGATTTTCTCCATGAAGAGAAGTGCTTTGTGCTAGAAGGAGATCCTAAAGTATCAAAAGAACCCGTTCCTCTATCTGCAATTACACGAAAACATAATACCAGGGCTGAGAAAAGAGCTATTGAAAAATTAAGGCAGGACGCTTTAAGAGTAAGAAATGCAGAGATTCTTGGAAGTTCCTCATTCATCAATGAGAATCCATCTGGCTCATCAGCATCAGGGTCGATCACTAATAGTAGGGAGCCTTCAGAAGTACGAGAAAAGTCTGCTGTTACTGAGCTGGATAATTTTGGCCAAGACGGGGGAAATGATTCTGCACATGATCTTATTGCTCGAATTGAAGACAGCAGATCAGAAACTGAGGGGCAAGACTATCAAGGATTTTATTCCTGTCCTCCACAAGGTAAAGTAAACTCTATATTTATTCAATAAAGCTAATCAATTATAATTAAATGTTCAATTTTCTATATCCTACTTTTAATTTTTATTTTTAGCAACTTTGGAAAAAGTACTCCAGTTTGAGATGATGGCAAAGAGTTTAAGGACGAAATTTAATGAGGAGCAAAAACGTTTGAAGGAACATACCCATTACCAATATCAGGATCCTGAAACAGAAGACGGAGAAATGAAAGTAAGTTCAACACTTTATATGTTTTTGGATTTTAAAAACTGGGAGCTTTTTAATACATGGCAATAAATAATTTTTCAATTGATAGGTTGAGTTGCTGAAAAATTCTAACATATGGATTGATCCGGCTGATAAGAAGCTTATTAGGACAGTATATAAGCATAGTGCTACTGAAATGACGCGGAGAACATTTGCCAGTCTTTTTGGTAGCCAGATGGACTTTTCCCAAATGTCAAAAAGCGGCCGAGGAAACTCCAATGGGCCTTTAATTGGTTTCCCTCAACATTTACTCAATGATGTTTTCCGTAAGTTCTTTTTGAATAGTTCAATATAATAATAATGTCAAAAAAATTAATTTGGATTTCTCAAAAATAAAAAGGATATTAGAAATGCTAATTTGAGTAGAATAAAAGTGAGACAACAAAAGAAATAAAATATAATTTTTTTAATAAATAAAAAGGCTCCTCTAAAAATATCTTGCAAGATATCAGTTTTTGTAAGAAAAAATTGGATTTGTATAGATTTCAAAACACTACGATACTTTGTAAAAGCTTTTAATTTATCGTAGAATTTATTTGAACATATGCAAACTTTCTCGAACTAAAAATTTGCCTAAGAAAAATTCAGAAGATTTTAGAAAATAAAATCGACAGATCCTTATTTAAATAAATATTTGAAGGATTTTCAATCTCAAAGACTTGTAAAAATCGTAAAAATAATTTTTTTTTATCCACACGCTATGTTCAACTTCCGAAAATGTTGCAAGATTTCAATATTCCCAGTTTTTGTAGGACAAAATCTCATTTTTACAAAGCGCAAATAACTTAAATAATTTTAAATACTTTGTAAACTATCCCAATCTAATATGGAGCCGGTAAAAACGTTATTTCACTCAAAATTTATTTAAAGAAATGAGAAGATTATATCTATGAAAATCGTCAGACCTTATATCAATTGTTGAATTCTTTTTATTTTTTTTTTCGGTGAAGTTTAGGTGCGTGAAAGATACTACTGACTCAAAAAAATTTACTATTGTTTCTTTCTTTCTTTGTTCTTTAAGTGTCTAGAGTCACTTCTGTTTAAGTGAATTTAAATAAGGTTATTACAATTTTTACATTAATACCAAATTTCTTTCAGGATTCGTCTCGAAATATCGGGATGATAACAAAAAATTCGACCAAAGAGCCTTCAACCGCTGCATCACTAACATGTGCAATGCAGCACGCAACCCAAAGTCACCTCACCGAAGTTCTGCGAGGAAGCGAATTCGCGCAAATCCGATTAGGAAGACTCGAAAGCAGCCCGGTTCCCAGGACAATATGAATATTCAAGAAAAGACACATGAGTCCACAATCGCTACTGCTATTCCTCACATCCTTTCCAGTCCGTCTCAAAATTATCCATCCCCTTCATCTCAATACTCCACCAATGACTACCCTCCGATGCATCACTTTTCTCCAAACCAGTACCAGTTTCCTACAAATCCTTGCCCTCAAACTCAGTATGATCCAAATAATTATCCTCAAAATCAATATCTACCAAGCTCATATCTTCCAAATACTGAAAAACCATCAACCTCCAAAGCTGCATCAACCGAATTTGCCGAATCACGAAAAGCCCCTTCTCCTCAATTTAACCCAATTTCAAAATTAGAGTATACTAGTGATAATTCTACTTCTGGACAAGATTCATCGTAATGTTATCATCATTTTCACACTGTTAAAAGTGTGAATGATATTAAAGTTCTTTTCTGTCATTTTTTGCTATGATTTATGTGCGCAAGTTGCACGTTTGTTGTAAACTTACGCTAATTACTAAAGAAATTATCCCACAATAATGGGAAATTTAGAATAAACGTGTACTTTTCCGACAAAAATCATAATACATAAAAATACCAGTCTTCTTTGTAGGTAATTGACATGAAGAATCATATTAATTTTACTGCAATGATGGATGGGAATTTACAAAATATAAGAAAAATGGTAGAACATTTGATTGTTTGTATGTAGTTTTACATCCGTGTGTGCATATTATAACTTTTTTTTTATTTTCCTACGAATGTCAGTTGTACTAAAGAATCCAGAGAAATATTGGTAATTTTATAAAAATCGCATAAGAATGTTATAAAATAATGTTAAGAAGCTGTTTTGGAACTCTGAAATAAAGTTGTAATACGAAAACATCGAATATCGTTGTAACGTTCCCGCGAATTCTATAAGTATTACTTGTAAAAACTTATGTTTTGTTCTGTTTAAATTTGTGAATTTCTGCGGTAAACTACTAGTATTTACGAAACGCTTTTGAATTCAGTTTTCCGATATTTCAGCTTATATGAAATTTCGTATTTTTTGTAATGACATGTAATCGTCTACAATAATTTACGTAAATTTAAAAGTTTTTTTTATGGCGTGAAGAACCCAAATTTCAAAAAATGTTCAATCCTGTACTTCTCTAAGTTATCTAAATAATAATAAAAATAATATCACCAAACATGAGAATTGCATTTAATATAGGTTTTAAAGATTTTATAACATAATTTTTATTCTTCGGAAATATTTCTTTACATCAATTAAATTCTGATTCACTCATTTTTTCATTCATTCATTCTTTTCACTCGTAAAAATTGGCGTTCCTGGTTCAAATCCGGGCCGTGGTATATTTTTTCTCATTTTTTCACAAAATTATTTGACCTGTACTAAAAAAATTTAACATCAGAATTTAATTAATTAATTACCCTGGTCGTCAGAATAATATAATTATTTTAAATTATTTTATAGTATTTTTATTTGGGGGAAGGAAGGACTTGAATCTGCGGATTTTTCTATGTGGATACAATGGTAAATGGAATGTGGGACTAATATTGATTTCAAATTATTTTTATTATAATTTCCCCTGAAAATAGAAAAATGAGAGAAATTAACATCTCGTCTTAATTGTCAATAGAAAATTAGTTCTTTTTTATCACTATTAGTTAATTTAAAAGTCGAATCTTTGTTTAGCAATAAAGAACGAAAGCGTCACATTTATATAATATTACTGTAATGTCATTGACTAATGTATAATGTGATTATTTGTGGGTTATTAATTGAATCTATATCTGCTACAGCACTCAGATTTAAGTGATTGTAAATTATTTATTGTAACATTCAACTTTTATTTTTGTAGATCTACTGGCCAGTAGTGATCTGGAGAAATCAACAGGACAGAATGTTTGGCCAGATTTTGGTACAACTTATATTTCTTCAAACAATAAGCCTGGTACCAAAACTTTACTTGAGTATGAAATTCATAAAACTTTGGATATTAAAGAAGAAATCATCCAAGTTATAAGTACATTTATATAATTAAAATATTTAAAATAAAGAAATATGAAATAAATCATGCAAATTATACTTTGGTACATTTGCAGTTCCAGAGACTACAGGCGAAACACGCAATAAAAAATATAAATTAAAATTCTCTACCGTACAAGAAAAAGAAGAAAATACTTTCGCTGTTAATAACAAAGTGCAGAGTCAAAAGAAGCCGGAAATTCATAAATCAAGATGAGAACCGGGAAAAGGTACGCATACGAAAAGTGCGCTTGAACATATCAGCATAAAAAAAGTTTGGCTTATATTCTGTGGTAAAAATTTTAAAGGGAATTATACCATGAATCAACACGTGGACGTTGTACATCTTAAAACAAAATTACAAACATTGAAAACGAGGCATAATTGCGACGAATATTCTTAAACTTACAATACGAGAAGTGCTTTAAATCGACATAAAAGTTTAGTATATACAGCAGTCAGAACACAATTTTTTTGCGATTTTTGTGAATATAAAACGAATCAAAAAAACAATTTTATCAAGACACATGGACTTACGCCACTTGCAGACATCGAAAACAAGGCATAAATGCGACACGAGTTGGCGGAATTACAAATGGTCATATGGAAATGCTGGCAAAGTTATCGCTAGTTAAGTGGTTTGAAACGCCATAATCGTTTAAAACATGCAAAATTCAAACCAACACAACTAATTTGCGATATTTTTTATTACTAAACTAAAAGTAAGCCTAACTCCGTAAGGCATCACTTTAAAACATCTCAATAAGTAATAATTAATACACACGTGTAACTGCTATCCTTAGGAAATTTCTCATACTAATTGAATAAATATTATTTGTGTATGAGGTTAGACTTTCTGATATTTCGGGAAGATTTTTTTTTACTCTGCATTGATAGTCGTTATAATTACTTTTCTTTAATGTATAATTTATCATCATACGTTTTATGTGTTTGAAAAGTTATAGGTATGATAATGTATAGAATGCTGACCATTTTCGTTTTGATTTACTTATTAGTGTTAGTAATACTAAATCTAAAAGATTTGGTCTACGGATTTCGTTTTCATAACTTAAGTTCAGACATTTTTTTATCAGCCAAATATTAATGTATTTGATCGGAACATTTCTAGGTTGCAGAAATTTACTGTAGGGCCCTTTTTGAACCCATTAATTCCCAAAACCAAGAAATTTCTTTCTTACGTTCGAGCTTGAATAATTTTATCAAAAAGGCAAAGAATTTATTGTAAGATACTCTTTTCTACTATTTTCAGGTATGCTCTAAACGATGCTTAAGTTCAATCGAAAAATGGAGGGGGAAGGAATTTTTTACGCTAGCAAATATGTACAAAAGTGCACAAAATGTCTGAAATTTTGAAATGCGTTGAGTTTTTTTATCTAAGATTTTTTTGAACAAAATGGCGGCCAAAAAACGTAAACCAAAAATGTTTAACTTCATTTTATTGATATTTTCTGTGATTTTTTCGCTCAAATCATATAAATGTTTAATTATTTCAGTAAAAAGGTGTTTGAATAGTTTATTTTCAAACAAAATAAAAATATTTATTGCTCAATAGGTAAAATCATGATATTAAGATTATAAAAAATCATTTTATTTCTATTTTACCCCATTTTCACACCAGAATCTTATCAATTTCATATTTCATCCGCTTTTTTAATTGGAAAATAACGTTGCCCGACACTTACCACGTGGAGGTCGATGACTTACGCATCTTTTTTTTGTTTTTGTTTTTTTGTTGTTGTTTTTTTGCGTTTATTTTCTTATTGAATGCTGTGATCTCATTTTACAGTTTACATTTGTCGGTGATCATTATTTGTCATACAAGTTTTACAAATATATTTGTTGTATGTTTCACAGAAAATGTATGTTTTAATTGGACAGAAAGAACACTTTTTCATTTTTTCATTTCTCATCATCTCATGGTGTTTTTTAAAAATGACTTTTGTTTTCCAAGATAATGCTTTGAAATAGCCATCATACATTATAAAACACTCAACTTTTTTTCTTCTTTGTGGACATAATTCGAAATCACTGTTGCATTTACAATAGCAGATTGAATTAGCCTAATAAAACAATCCATGTCCATTTCTTTGATCGTATACATGGCATAGCGTAATTGCACTTATTACAAAGTTGAAAAGCATTCGGAAAATTTACATTTACTTTTTCTTTTTTTTTCTTTACTTTTTCTTTTAGCCATAAAGAGCCATAAAGATTGTCCATGTAAAGGTGATAAAAAGGTATTTTTCTAACACCAACAATAGAAAAGAAATTATGTAGTAAACTTAGTACTACGCGAGATCCCAATGAGCATTTGGATACATTTTTTCCTCCCACATCCGAATTTTTTCTACAATACAAATCAAAATCTAGCAAATATCCGTCGAGAATAGAGAGTCCCCAAAATTTGAGACCAAATCTAATGGGTTTTCCCTTTATAAATTGTTTCAAGTAAGTTCTTCCAAAAAATTTGGCCATCATATCATCTACTGCGATTGCTTATTCTCAAGCTTCTAAAAAATATAATGAGAACCAGTCTGCTTTAGAAAAAAAATATGTTTATGAATGGTTAAAAGGGAAACAATATTATTCCCAGAATTTTGAAAATTTGTGTCAAATGACTGATAAGGAAAAAAAGAAACTTCAGAATATGAACTGTGTTGAGTTATTTGAGACTTTTTTTTTGTGATGATATGAAAAATTATATAATCGAATCTACAAAGCAAAATGATTATGACCTCACTTTGGAAGATTTGAATGTTTTTGTAGGAATTCTCATTGCGTCTACGTTCAATTCTAGAACGTCATATAAACATTATTGGTCAAGGGATCCTTACTTGTCCTTTGAACCAATCAAAAAGGCTATGTCTCGAAATAAATTACAAAAAATAAAATCCGAACTCAAATATTCTAAGCCAGAAGACGGATAATTGCTGGATTTTGACTTGTACTGTGGAAAAAATTCGGATGTGGGCGGAAAAAAATTATCCAAATGCTCATTGGGATCTCGCGCAATATTAAGTTTACTACATAATTTCTTTTCTACTGTTGGTGTTAGAAAAATACCTTTTTATCACCTTTACAGAGACAATCTTTTTTCAAGTTTCGATCTTGTTTTAAATTTAAAAAAATTAGGGTTGCATTCTACTGGTACTATCAGAGAAAATAGAGTGAAGGAAAAAAATGCTATCCCAAAGGAATCCCCTAGAGGTACGTACGCTGTAAAACACGAAAAAATTGGGATAAATTATATTACTCTTGTTGATTGGAAAGAGGGATCAATAGTTTCTACTGCTGCTGAAGTGTCACCCTTATTTATGGCTAAAAGAAGAAGTAAAGAAAAAAAGAAAAATTAAATGTAAATTCTCCGAATGCTTTTCAACTTTATAATAAGTTTATGGGTGGGGTTGATGTACATGATGCCTGCTGCAATTTTCTATGCCATGTAAGCGAGCAAAGAAATGGACATGGATTGTTTTTATTAGGCTAATGCAATCTGCTATTGCAAATGCAAGACTCATTTCGAATTATGTCCACAAATACGAAAAAAAGTTGAGTGTTTTATAATGTATCATGGCTATTTCAAAGCATTATCTTGAAAAACAAAAGTCATCTAAAAAAAACTCCATGAGGTGATGAGAAATGAAAAAATGAAAACTTTTCTTTCTGTCCAATTAGAACATACATTTTTTGTGAAACATACAACAAAAATATTTGTAAGACTTTTATGTCAAATAATGATCACCGAAAAATGTAAACTATAAAATGAGATCACAGTATTCAATAAGAAAATAAACGTAAGAAGCAACAAAACAAAAAAAAAACAAAAAAAAGATGCTTAATTCATCAATATCCACGTGGCATGTGTAGGGGCAACATTGTTTTTCAATAAAAACAGCGGCTAAAAGATAAATTTGATAAGATTTTGATGTAAAAATGACGTAAAATAACAATAAAATGATTTTTTATAATCTTAATATCATGATTTTACCTATTGAACACTAAATATTTTTATTTTCCTTGAAAACAAACTATTAAAACACCTTTTTACTGAAATAATTAAACATTTATATGATTTAAACGAAAAAATTACAAAAATATCAATAAAACGAAGTTTCAAATTTTTTGTTTCCGTGGCCGCCATTTTATTTTTAAAGCTCGTAGATAAAAAAACTCAACGGATTTTAAAAATTCAGACATTTTTTGCACTGTTGTGCATGTTTTCGACCGTAAAAAAATTCCTTCCCCCTCTATTTTTCCATTGAAAAAAAAATTGCTCAAAAATTTTTATAAAAATTTGTTTATTATTAATTGAAAATCAATATTTTCCGATTTTTAAACCTTTGCATCGTTTAGAGCATACCCGAAAATAGTAGAAAAAAGTATTTTACAATAAATTCTTTGCCTTTTTGATAAACTTATTCAAGCTCAAACGTAAGAGAGAAATTTCTTCGTTTTGGAACTTAATGGGTTAAACAAAAAGCTGGAAATTTATAAATATATGAAACATTGAAATTTTTGCATCCCTTGATAAGGGTGATGTATGAGTGCCGAAACGTTTGCGATTATTTTTTATACATTTTTTTACTTTGATTCGATAATAATAAAAATAAAAAAGATGAAAGAAATAAAAAATAGAAGGAAGAGGATTTGGTTGGTTGCCTTATCATTTTTCTTTCCTCTTTTTATTTTTGTACAAAAAGAAGAGCTTCTTTCTTTCTTAAGAAAATTGTCTTCTTTTTCAAATTACAACGGAAGCATTTCATGGTAGCTGTGTAAATTTGGTATTTGGATTCTTGTTTTCATTTTCAGGAATTCTGCACATTCACTTGATTATTGGACGTTTAATAGGAACATTCAATTAACAAGTCTGAACACTTCGAAAAACGCAAGATCCGTACTTTTAAAAATAAATAACCCTTAATAATAAGATTAAAACTGATCTTTTTCTTACTAGACCATTGTTGTTTTCATTTTACTTCACACCTCTCACCTATCACCTCTTTTTACCGAATCGTTATTTTGAAGCATGTTTATTTTTCCGAAATACACCAAACTCTCACTTTCAGTCACCCTGTTCTCAGCCTTCCTAGAACTGCTGACTCACGTAGTTTCTCAGGGAAATAGGGCGAGAGCGCTTGTTACATTATATGTATAGACATATATTCCAATTGGAAACGAGACAGGCGGCTCTTAGAGCTTAGGTAGTAGTTTATTCTTAGGATTTATCAAAATTGCAAATTATTTTTCTAATCATTTCTTTTGAAAAAAAAAGATGGGTTCATTTTCTCAGTCACATACACATGAAGTTGAACAGATATTGTGTAATTTTGTTTGGTATAAATCCTTAACAAATTGAATATAGTCTGCTACCCCGTGGAGAAATTTTAGTGTGGCGCCGGTCGGGCCCCGATCGGGAAACATGTGGGCCCGATAGGGTAATCTGTCTAGCGCCAGACCGTAAATGAAACGCCCTACCCGACCGGCCCCAGATCTGAGCATCCAAAATGTGGACCCGATTGTATTGTAACACTATTGACTGATATATAATGTGATTGTGTCTGGATTATTTATTAAATCTCTTTCTGTCACAGAATACGGATCAAAATCATTAAAAAATACTGATTGTAATATTTACCCTATAATTTTCTAGATCTACAAGCCAAGAGTGAGCCGTCGAATTTAACTGGTATATTATATGATGGACAATATTTCTGTACAACTAGTGGCATTTCTCCTAGCAACAATCCTATCGCCGAGACTTTAATTGAATATGACGATGACGAATTTTTGGAATTCAAGGAAGAAATCATCCAAGGTATGTGTATATTCAAATTATTAAAATATTTTGTCTATAAAAATATATAATAAAAACTTTCAAAATACGTTTTTTTAAACCTTCAAATCAAGAGAATATAGATACAAATTGTAATAAAAGGTACGAATCGAAATGCAGAAAACAAATAAAGAAACCAGTAAAGAACTATTACTGCGAAGAGTGTTCTGGTGCCTATAAGTATGAAGCAAGTTTGGCTTATCATTTAAAATTTGAATGCAACGTCATGCGACAGTGCAGTTGTAAAATTTGCGGCAAACAATTCAAACGGAATTATCATCTGCGTCAGCACACGGGTGCTGTACATCTTGAAACAAACTTTAAAAAATCCCAAAGAAGGCATACTTGCGACAAATGTTCTAAAAGTTACGCTCGGGTAAATGTTTTAACTCGACACAAACAAATACAACATTAAGCAGCCCAACCTCAATTTATTTTCAATTTTCACGGATACAAAACGAATCAGAAAAGTAGCTTGCCAGAACACAATTATTCGTGCCGCTTAAATACATTGAAATCAAGGCATACTTGTAGCTAATGTTTGCTAAGTTATCGTTCGTCAAGTAGTTTGTATCAACATAACCGTTAAGAAATTGCTCGTCTTTGATCATAAAATTTTTACCAAATAGAACATTTAAAGGAATTTAAGATAGAAGGTGAAGTTCAGTGCTTGCAGATTTATAAGGCCCTGCGTGTAAACGATGTTTATTAAAATTAATGTTTGTTTTATTGTGAAAAAGGGGAGTTAGTTCAATTTTTGTATGTTGATAATTCTTAATATAACATATTATACAATTTTTACTTAAATAAAAGACCAATTCTAACCAAAACCAGAAATTCATATATGAAAATGACTGAAAATTCTTTTTTAATTTTCTCTATAATAATAAATAATTCTCCTCACATATTTGGTGATGATTTGTAAAATTATGTTGCTTTCTTTTCTCTTATTTGTTATAAGCACATTTTATGCCCCGTGCATTACCTTATATTGTATCTCCATCTTTATTTTTACTTAACGATCCTCCCTTTATTTTTTCCCACGAAAGGAAGTGTACTGTTAGAAAAATGTCGACTGTCAAACAGACATTACCTTCACAGCATTGTCGTTTTATTGAAGCTTACACTCCCATATTATAAAGCTTTTAATGGAGGCCCTTAAATATTCCCCAAATTCTACCATTTTATTACTTTTATCACTTATTTTATTCTAGTGTTCATATGGGTTATTAATGAAATCTATATCTGCTACAGGATAAGGATTTAAATCATTGAAAATTACTACTTTTAATATTCACCTTATAATTTTCCAGACCTACGTGCCAAAAGAGCTTCGAAGAAATTTACAGGAAGGCAGGATGGTTGGCCAGATTTTTGTACAACTACTCACACATTTTTGAATAATAAGTCGGGTGCCAATACTTTATTTGAGTACGACATTGATGAATCTTTGAATATCAAAGAAGAAATCATTCAAGGTATGAGTGAATTCATAAAATAAAAATATTTTAAATATAAAGATATGAAATGAAAACTTGCGAATTATATTTTGATGCATTTGCAGATCCAGAGACTACAGACAAAATACGTAATAAAAAATATGAATCAAAATCCTGTGTGATAGATAAAAAAAAAGATGATACTTTTGCTTTTGAAACCAAAGTACGGAGTCAAAAGAAGCAGAAAATTCAAAAATCAAAACAGGAACCACGAAGCAATAAATTTAAACGGAAATGTCACATGAGTCGGCACGTGGATCTTTTAGATCTTAAAACAAACTTACAAACATCGAAAACGAGCTCTAATTGTGACAAATCGACTCAAAGTTACATTTTTCCGAATTCCTTATGTCGACATAAACGTGAAGAGCATGCAGCAGTCAAACCACAATTTATTTGCGATTATTGCAAATATGAAACGAATCGGAAACGAATTTTGCAAACACACATTACTTTACGACACTCGCAAAATTGGAAATCAAAGCACAAATGCGATAAATGTTGGCGAAGTTATCGTCGGTTAAGTGGTTTAATACAACATAAGTGTTCAAAACATGCAGAAGTCAAACTACTATAATAACTACTTATTACTACGCACATGAAAAGTCCCTCAAGAAGTTCCTGATAGTAAAAATTCAATTTTTTCTGAAAAAAAATTCTTCTCCGCTCCGCTGGGAATTGAACATCCCATTGTTAGTCTGGTGCAAGAAGAATTCTTTTTCAGAAATACAGAAATTCTTAACGTCTCTTCAGTTTTGATCGAGCTATGAATTAAAATTTATGAAATGAAATTTGGTTTGAAAAAGATCTTCTCCTTCTGTGATTCGTTTTCCAGGAGAGCGAAGGAAAAGATCTTTTTTTAAAAAAAAACTAAATTTAATCAATTTTAATTCATATCTCCATCTAGTCTGAAAAGACGTGAAGAATTTATGTTTCTCATAGTAATTAAAAAACTTCTTTATGCATTGGGGTGCACTTGCCGATGTTACCGGAAGGTATACTTACTGTGCCTCGATATCGACATAAATTAGTTTTCTTTAATGCAGAATTTGTTATTGTACATTTTGTTCATTTCGGAAGTTACAGGTACGAAAAAGTATACATTGAGGACCATTTTCATTTTGATTGTCTTACAAATGTTAGTAATAACTAATACATTTCGAACTTGTAGGAAGTCTTTTAGTATCGAACTTTTGACAAATTACCTGAAGGTTGTTTCATTTCAAGGAACCTAAAATAAAAAATATTGTTTACTACTTATAGATTTATAGCTTCATATGTTTAAACGAAGTTTATAAACATTCATACCCATTGTAGTGTGTAAACAAAAATTTTTAAGTGAATAATTTGATAATTAACAATTCTAATTCTTTTGAAATTTGTATTCCATGTGGATCTGATGCATGAGCTACAACAAAATTTATGTTTGCTTTTCTGTTAACACCAAGTTAATTCAAATTTCGAATCTGAATAATAGTCCACAATACATATTATACCATTTTTATTTGAATAAAATACAAGCTCGAGCTCTATCTGGAATTATGATTTAATATGAATAAATTGTAATTATTAAACTTACATGGATAGAAAATTCAATCGTTTAAGAATTCATCTATCGAACTTAAGTGAACCCAAAATCCATGATTTTATTTTATCTTACACTGCCATGTTCTGAAGCTTTGAAGTAAGGCGCATGATTTTGTTTTAAATTCTACTTTCCCTAATATATTTATCGAAAATTGTCTGGCTTAATCACAATTTTACATGTATTGTATTTTAGCGGATCACTAAAATTGGTTTTTACCACATTGGCAGTTTAAAGCATGTTTGTTCTTCTGAAATACATACTGTTTTACATAGTTTTCGTTTAATTTTTCATATAACAACAAAAAAGTATTTTCATTCGAAATACTTTTTTATATATGTTTCATTATATCGAATCGCTACATCCATAAATGATGTCACGCTGTTAGAGGGTAGGTATAGTACACGATTCTGAGGATTTTTCTTTGTAAACACAATGTTAAATGGAAGGTGGAAGAGGTATAATAAAAAAATCTCATGACGTAATTGACGTAAGACGTGTAATATTTATTGCAAGTTATTTCTCCCATAATTTTCTATTAAAAATATTTTTAAAAAGGATAGAAATGAAGCTCTGGACTTCGTTTCCGATCAAAACTTGTTTCTATTTCTCAGTCACATGTGCATGAAGTTTAAAATATTTGGTGTAATTTTTTATAATGTAAATACTGTGAAATTGGTCAAATATTTCTGTAACGCCATTGACTAATCTTTAATGTGATTTTGTATTATTTTATTTTATATTATAATTAAATTTATATCTGCTACAAGATAAGGATTAAAATCATTAAAAATAATACTAACTGTTATTTTCACCTTATAATTTTCTAGATCTACCGACCAAGAGTGAACCGAAGAAATTAACAGGAATATTGGTTGATGGTTTAATTGATTACGAAAATGACGAAACTTTAGAAATCAAGGAAGAAATCATCCAAGGTATGATTATAATCAAATAATTAAAGTATTTTAACTATAGACATATGAAATGAAATGTTTCATATTACATTTTGGTGCATTTTTCAGATCAAGAGACTACAGGCGAAAATCGTAATGAAAAGTACGAATCGAAATTCTGTACTATCTATATGAAAGAAGATAATATTTTTTCTGCTGAGAACAAATTGCAGAGTCAAATGAAAGAAAAATTTCCGGATACAAAACATAAACCGGAAATGAAATACAAATGCGAAAAGTGTGCGCGAGGCTATAAAACTAAATCTAGCTTGTATAATCATAAATTACTCGACTGCAATATCGTGCCACAGTACAGTTGTGGATTTTGCAGCAAATCATTTAAACGGAAGTCTAACATGAGTCGGCATGTGGGTGCTGTACATCTTAAAACAAATTCACAAACACCACAAACTAGTTATAATTGCAGCAAGTGTTCTCAAAGTTACAACTGGCTAAATGGTTTATATCGACATAAACGTATGGAACACGCAGCAGTCACACAAACATTTTTTTGCGATTCTTGCAATTATACAACGAATCGCAAAAGAAATTTGTCAAGACACATCACTTCACGTCACCTTCAGACATCGAAATTAAGACATAAATGCGACAAATGTTCGCGAAGTTACAAATGGCTTAAAGATTTGTATCGACATACTCGCTTAGAACATTCAGAAGGCAAACCGCCACAATTTAATTGCGACATTTGTGATTACCAAACGAAACGCAAACGTGACTTATCATTACATATTACTGCAGTACATCCTAATAAGTAATAATTATTACGCACATAATATGTCTATCATTAGCAAGTTTCTCATACTGATTGAAAAAAAACTCTTTCGGGAATTAAAGTAGACTCTGATTTTCTAGAAATATATGTTTACTCTTCGTCAATATCGAAATAAATTATTTTTTTATTAACTTTATATTTATTACTGCACGTTTTGTTTATTTAGAAAGCCATAGGCATGAAAAGGTATAGATTAAGGACAATTTTTGTTTTGTTTAACCGACAAGCGTTAGTAATATTTCACCAGAAAAATTTTGTGCGTTGAATTAGTTTTGATAATTTACGCTAAAAATTTTTTATTGTGTCGGACAAATATAAATATATTTGATCCGAAGTTAATAAAATAATATTTCGGCTTTGCTTATTAAAATTCATATTCGTTTTATTGTGAAAATAAAAAGTCTTAAAAGACAATATTGATAATTAAACATTCAAATTGTCGAGATTTTGTATCGAATTTGTGTCCAATAAATGAGAATATTAAATAATTCCTTGTCGCATATTTCGTCATGATTTATAAAATTCTGCTTTATTTTGTTTTTTATTATTATAGTCACTTTTTATACCCTTGAATTACTTAGTCTTGCATCCATATTGTCATTTTCACTCTACGATATTTGAATAATTTTGTTCCAGGAAAAAAGTTTACTTTTCAAAAAATATTGATTGTAAAACTTATAATGAAAGAAGACTGAATTGAAAAGTCTAAACGCAATGTTTGGCTAGAAGAATTTCGAAAAAAACATGTTTAAGAATTCAGCTAAGGAACTTCCCCAAATTCTTCTTTCCCTAATATTTATTTTACCAAAACCCATATGACATAATCGCTATTTTATATTATTTTTATTCTTCCGAAATACCATGTTACAGCATTTTCATTTTAGCGAACCACTATTTTACATAATTTTATATCGCATTGTCATTTTAAAGCATGTAAAGCGATGGAAATTTCTTCTTTCTGTTTTTCATTTGCAATCTTTCCATTCATACAAAGTACTATTGTGCATGGGTTATTAATTGAATCTATATCTGGCTACAGTATAAGGATCAAAATCATTGAAAATTACTAATTTTAATATTCACCTTATAATTTTCTAGATCTACGAGCCAAAAGTGATTTCGAGAAATTTACAGGAGGGCAGGATGGTTTGTCACATTTTTGTACAACTACTGAGATTTCTTCGGATAGCAAGTCTTGTGCCAAGACTTTAATTGAGTACGACATTGATGAAACCTTAAATATCAAAGAAGAAATCATCCATTGTATGTGTATATTCACATAATTAAAATATTTAAAATATAGAAATATGAAATAAAAACTTGAAAATTATATTTTCTTACATTTGCAGATCCAGAGAGTACATCCGAAATAAGTAATGAAAATTATGAATCAAAATTATTCATCGTAGATACGAATGATGATATTTTTGCTTTTAAAAAGAAACTCATCTCACGATTCAAGTGTAAATTCTGCGGCAAAAAATTTACACGGCAATGTAACATGAGGCGGCACATTGGTCTCGTACATCTTGAAAGCAACTTTAAAGTATCGCAAACAAGGCATAGTTGCGACATATGTTCCCGAAGTTACATTTGGCCGAGTGATTTAAGTCGACATAAACGCTTAGCACATGCATCACTCATACCACAATTTGCGTGCGATATTTGCGTTTATAAAACGAATCAAAAAAGAAATTTGTTCAAACACATTTCTGCACGACACTCACAGGCATTTAATTTAAGACATAAATGCGACAAATGTTCACGAAGTTATCGTTCGTCATGTGGTTTAAGTGAACATAAACGTTTAGAACATGCAGCAGTCATACCACAATTTTTTTGCGATGTTTGTGAATATAAAACGAAACGAAAAAATATGTTGTCAAGACACATTATTGCATGCCACATGCAGACATCAGAATCAAAGCATAATTGCAACACATGCTCGCGAAGTTATCGTTCGTTAAGTGGTTTAAGTCAACATATTCGTTTAGAACATGCAGAAGTCAAAGTACTATTTAATTGCGATATTTGTGGTTACAGAACTAAACGCAAACCTAACTTGACAAGACATATTACTGCAAAACATGTCAATAAGCTATATTTGTCACGCACGTGAAAATTGAGAAAAGTCTTTTGTGCATAAGAGTAGACTATATGGTGTTCCGGTAAAGAATATTTACGTTGCCTCGATATCGAAATAAATCAGTTTTTTTTTAAATATATAATTTCGTTTTTATGCATTTTGTTCATTTGTAAAGTTATTGGTATGAGAAAGTATACGTTAAGAAACATTTTCATTTTTATTAACTAACAAATTTTAATAATATTAGACCAGAAAGGTTTAGTGCACTGAGGTCGTTTTGATAATTTAAGCTAAGAAATTATTGTTCTTTCAGAAAAATATAAATATATTTCATTAGAAGTTAATGAAATAACATTTCAACGTTGCAAGAAGTATTTTATTATTAAACTTTGACCAAATTTTCTGAAGGATCATTTAAAAAATAAAATACCCGAAATGTATTATTATATGAAACATTTATGAGAATTTGAAATCAAAAATATTGTTCACTGCCTGTAAATCTATCAAATCTTCCATGTAAACAAAGTTTATTAAAACTTATATCCATTTTAGTATGAAAGCAAGAAGTTTTAGTGACTGTTTTTCTGTTAGCGCCTAATTGATTTAAATTTCGCTTCGGAATCATTCCCTACAATGTGTGTAATGCCATTTTTACTTGAATAAAATCCAAATTAGAGCTCCATGTTGAATTATCATTAAATATAAATAAATAATATTTATAAAACTTACACAGATATAAAACTCAATTTAAGATTCTAAAGGGAAAACTATGTTCAGAGGCGATCCGAAAGAACCATGTTTAAGAATTCATCTAACAAACTTACGTATTAAAAATCCATCATTAATCATTTTCGAACAAAGAAAGATCTGCACGTTAAAAAATACTTAACCTTTATTGCTAAAATCAAAACTGATATTGTTCTTACTAACACATTATGATTTTACTTTACCTTACTCATCCATATTCTGAAGCTTTTAAGTTAGGTGCATGTTTTTTCCAGATTCAACTTTCCCTGGTATATTTGTCGAAAATTGTATGGCTTAATTAATATTTTACAGAATTTATACTTTATCGAAATGTTGCAACAATTTCATTTTACCGAATCACTAACATTATTTTGTTACCAAATTCCAATTTTGAAGTGTGTTTGTTATTGCAAAATACATACTATTTTTCATAATTTTGGTTTAACTGGCTTTGTTGACTTTGTTTAACATATGGTGTCGAATTTTTTTCTTGTTGGTTTTATTTTACATTCTTTTTATTCATACGAAGTACTATTTTACATATTCGCATTTAGGGTCAAGGAGAAGAATTGGTTCAGAGGATTTTTCTGCATGCACATAATGTTAAATGGATGGTAGCAGGGATGAAAAAATAAAATAGCGTGACGTAATTTATGGATGATGCCTAATAATAATTTTAAATTATTGTCTTTATAATTTCTTTTAAAAATGGAAGAAAGGATAGAAATTAAGCTCTGGACTTGGTTTACGAACCCAAATTTGTTCAGTTTCTGAGTCACATATGCATGAAGTTATGAAGATGTTGTTTACTTTTTTATGATTTTTATTCTGTCCAAATTCATTATAGTCTGATATAAGTTATTGCTATTATTATTATTATTATTATTAACAATTGAGTTACGCTCTACTGCATGATTTTTTCGTGTGCCTATCTTTTTTTTAACGAAATGTCGAATCTCCTTATAGAAATAGAGAACAAAATCCTGAAATTCATTAAATAATTCTGTAACCATATTGATTTATATTTTATACGATTGTGTATGGGTTATTAATGAAATTTACATCTGCTACGGGATACAAATGAAAATTATTAAAAATATTACTAATTGTAGTTTTTATATTTTAATTTTGTAGATCTTCCAAGTAAGAAGAAGCCGAAGAATTTAACTAGAATTTCGGATGGCGGGCAATCTTTTCGTACAACTACTCCCATTTGTTCGGATAACAAGTCTGATTCGAAGACTTTTATTGAATACGATAATGACGAATCTTTGGAAATCAAGGAAGAAAACATCGAAGGTATCAGCAAATCCATATAATTAGAATACGTTAATTATAGAAATATTAAATGAAACTTGCAATTTACATTTTGGTTCATTTACAGATCAAGAGACTACAGGCGAAAATCGTGATGAAAAGCACGAAACGAAATTCTGTGCCGTATATATGGAAGAAGATAATATTTGTTCTGCTGAAGATAAACCGGAAATGAAATACAAATGCGAAAAGTGTGGGCGAACCTATAAATCTGAAGCTAGTTTGCATGCTCATCAAACAATCGACTGCACTAGCATGCCACAATACAAATGTGAATACTGCGGCAAACAATTTAAACGAAAGTCTAACATGAGTCGGCACGTGCGTGCTATACATCCTCGGGTAAATATATTTGGTCTGGATTTTGTCTTGAATAAACGCTAATTCAAGAAAATTACAAGTTATTCTAGATTTCTATCTAGTGAGGTCGAACCAGACTATTCTCCATGTCTTAAGACGAATATTTTCAACTTGAAAACAAAAATTGAAGGCTCGGAAACCAAAACCGGACAAGCGCTCGAGCAGTAGCCAGGAGTGGGGATGACGCGCAGAAAACGCGACGAAAGAGAGAACGGATTCCATTCCCTCTTTCGTAGAGTTTTCTGCACGCCATCCCCATTCTTCGCTGGTGCTCGAGCGCTTGTCCGGTTTTGGTTTCCGAGCCTTCAGTTTATGTTTTGAGACGATATTATATTATTTAGAAGGAAACTGATAGATTTGTACCTCGAAGAAAAGCCAATAGGCTCGAAAGGCCTCCGAGGCTCATTACTAATCCGCTTCAAATTTTACAAAATGCTTATATTATTTATCACTATGATATTTATTTTTTGTGTAATAATAAATAATCCTTTTTTAAATATATGGTCCGAAATTTATAAATGTATTTCGCATCTGAATACTTCTTAATACAACATATTACACCACCTACACCAGAAGAAAAGGAAAATCTTAACCACATCCAGAATTTGACATGTAAAAATTACTGGAAATTGAATTTTCATTTGCTCTAGAAAATTACATAGTTCTAGTAGTATATTTTGTAATTATTTGTAAAATTTTATTGCTTTTCATAATCTTGTTTTGTCATAACAACCAAAAAAAATTTACTTTTCATAAAAATACCGATTATAAAGCTGATAAGGATACAAGACTCGATTGGAAAGTCTGAATGAAAACTTTAGACGGAAGATTTTCGAAAAGAAACATCTGTACGAAGTAAAATAATCAAAATCTATGATTGATCATTTGTGTAAAACGCATAATCTGTACTTTTAAAAATATTTAACCTTTAGTACTGAGATTAAAACTGACATTTTTCTTATTCGAGCATTATAATTTTATTTTACCTTACCCAAATTCATTCCCTAACATTTTATTTTACCGACAGTTGTTTGATTAATCACTATTTCACATTATTTGAATTTTACTGAAAAAGAATTTTTACATCAGTTTGATTGTACCGAACCATCTATGAATGACGTCACGCACTTGGAAGGAAGGGGAAAGTTGATTCTGAAGATTTTTCTGTAAATAATATTTTTATTATTTTTCTCATAACTTCGTTTGAAAATATAAAAAGGAGAAAAATCAAAATCTGAACTTGTTTTCCGATCGAAACTTGGATCTTTTTTTCAGTCACCTACAGATGAAGTTCAAAAGATGTTGTGTAATTATTTATAATGTAAATTCGGTAATTCCATTCACTAATATATGACGTGATTTTGTTTGGTTAATTAATTAAATCTATATCTGCTGCAGGAATAGGATTTAAATCATTAAAAATATTACGAATTGTAATTTTCAATCTATAGTTTCCTAGGTCTACATGTCAAGAGTATCCGAAGAAGTCAAAAGGCAGATTGTATGGTGTCTAATATTTTTGTAAATGTAATCGCATTTCTTCTGGCAACAATTCGAGTGCAAAGACGTTAATTAATTACGACAATGACGAAAGTTTGGAAATCAATGAAGAAATCCTTAAGGGTGTGAGTAAATTTGTACTATTCAAATATTTTAACTGTAGAAATATGTAACATATCGACCTTGTTAAAAGTCATGCATTATTAATTTTTTTCACCTTTACTAAAGGATCGTTCTGTAATTAAAATAAAGTGAAAAATTATATATGAAACGTTTTAAGCAAATAAAAATAGAAAATGGTGTTAAGTGTCTATATTGTTGTAACACCATGCGTACATATAAACGAAGATTATTAAAATTTATAGCCAATTCATTGTGAAAACAAGAAGTTTTTTAGCAGATTTTTAATAATGAAAAAGTCAAATTTATAAGAATTATGTAATCCTTCTACGCCCAACATATCAGCTATATCCGAGGCTACATCGAACATGATCCCAGTGTTTTTCTGTTAAAGCCGAGCTAATTCGCATTTCGCATTTGGATAATTCTCAAGAAAATATAATTATACAATTGTTAATTTAATGAAAGACAAATCAGAGCTACATCCAGAATTCAATATGTGAAAATGACTGGGTAAATTGAGTTTTTAACCGCTAAAGAATATTAAATAATTTTTGTCGCATATCTTGTAAAAGTTCCTAAAATTGTGTTACTTTGTTTTGTCTTATTGTTTTTATAATCACCTCTTATCCCCATGCATTACTTTATCTTGCAATCTTCATTATCACTTTTATTTGACGATCTTTAATTATTTTCTTCCAGAAAAAAGTCTACTGTTAAAAAAAATACCGATTGTAAAACTGATAAAGATTCAAAATTATAAACGGGCTTATAATAAAATCTGTAGCTGCTACTGGATAATGATAAAAATCCTTGAAAATATTACTTATCGTAATTTTCTCTTCATAAGTTTCTAGATGTACATTCTCAGAGTGAGCCAATGAAATCAAGAGGAAGACGTGGGTTATATTTTTTCACAACCAATCATATTCCTTATGGCAATCCTACTGCCAATACTTCAATTAAATACGAGGTCGACGAAACATTGGAAATCAAGAAAGAAATCTTCAAAGGTATCAGTAAATTCGTATAATTAAAATATTTCAACTAGACATATGAAATTAAAACTTGCTAATTAAATTTTGGTACATTTTAAGAGCAAGAGAAAAATGCGAATGAAAATTCTTTGCCGTAGATTTGGAAGAAGATAATACATCTGCTGCTGAAAGTGAACTATGGAGTCAAAATGAGGAGAAATTTCGCGAATCAAGACATAATCTATGAAAGAAATACAAATGCGAAAAGTGCGCTCAAATCTATACTCGTTTATATAGTTTGACTTATCATCCAAAATATGAATGTGACGTCATGCCACAATTTATTTGTCAATTATGCGGCAAACAATTTAAACGAAAAAATCATATGAGTCGTCACATGCGTCTGGTACATCTTAAAGGAATATTGGCCTTGGAGAAGGATTGGATTATTAAATTCTTATTAATATTTACTGAATGATTATTTTCTAAGTGAAATAAGATATAAATATATGAAACAATGAAGTTGGTTTTAAAAAGTTCACGAAGTTTAGTGCATGTAAAATTATAACTCTATTCGTGTAAACGAGGTTTTTCATAATTCATGATTGAATCAATGTAAAAACAAGACATTTCAGAGGACAATCATTGTAATTTAACATTTTGTTTATCAATAATTTAATTTTCGTTCTAGGTCTATTAAATGAGCTGCAAAAAAATGATCCCAGTGTCATGTAGAATTGTGATACAAAATAAAATTTGATATATTGTGTCCTTTTTTTTTATATCAGTGGGTGAGATATAGAAATTTGGCTTTAAAGACACCTGTGCTAGAAGCTTTTCTTTTATCCCGATATTTCTCTGAATAACTCTACCAGGTGTATACATATGAAACCGGTATTGCCATCTAGCGGCCAGTAGGCACACTTGTAGGCACTGTCGGAACTTACCATTTGTGCTAATTGGCGT